>NC_091995.1:2962687-3073971 GCF_044704955.1 Pristiophorus japonicus | reverse complement strand
CCTCTCTCTCGCCCTCTCGCTCCCTCTCTCGCCCTCTCGTTCCCCCTCTCGCTCCCTCTCGTGCTCCCTCTCTCGCTCGCTGCCTCGCTCCCTCTCGCTCCCTCCCTCTCTCGCCTTCTCGCTCCCTTTCACGCCCTCTCGCTCTCTCTCTCGCCCCCTCGCTCTCTCTCTCGCCCCCTCTCGCCCTCTCTCGCACCCTCTCGCTCCCTCCCTCCCTCTCGCTCCCTCCCTCCCTCCCTCTCGCTCCCTCCCTCCCTCTCGCTCCCTCCCTCCCTCTCGCTCCCTCCCTCCCTCCCTCTCGCTCCCTCCCTCCCTCCCTCTCGCTCCCTCCCTCTCGCTCCCTCCCTCCCTCTCGCTCCCTCTCTCGCTCCCTCTCTCGCTCCCTCTCTCGCTCCCTCTCTCGCTCCCTCTCTCGCTCCCTCTCTCGCTCCCTCTCTCGCTCCCTCTCTCGCTCCCTCTCTCGCTCCCTCTCTCGCTCCCTCTCTCGCTCCCTCTCTCGCTGCCTCGCTCGCTCGCTCCCTCCCTCTCTCGCCCTCCCGCTCTCTCTCTCGCACCCTCTCTCCCTCTCTCGCTCCCTCTCTCGCACCCTCTCGCGCCCTCTGGTTCCCCCTCTCTCTCGCCCTCTGGTTCCCCTCTCTCTCGCCCTCTCGCTCCCCCTCTCTCTCGCCCTCTGGTTCCCCCT
Organism: Pristiophorus japonicus; assembly: GCF_044704955.1. NCBI lineage: Eukaryota > Metazoa > Chordata > Chondrichthyes > Pristiophoridae > Pristiophorus > Pristiophorus japonicus. The sequence goes on along the minus strand of NC_091995.1, from coordinate 3,073,289 downwards.
CTCTCTCGCCCTCTGGTTCCCCTCTCTCTCGCCCTCTGGTTCCCCCTCTCTCTCGCCCTCTGGTTCCCCCTCTCTCTCGCCCTCTGGTTCCCCCTCTCTCTCGCCCTCTGGTTCCCCCTCTCTCTCGCCCTCTGGTTCCCCCTCTCTCTCGCCCTCTGGTTCCCCCTCTCTCTCGCCCTCTGGTTCCCCCTCTCTCTCGCCCTCTGCCACCGTGTGTAACAGCTCCCTCTGTGATTCAGGTACGTGGGCGAGATCATTTCAGATGCAGAGGCCGATGTACGTGAAGATGACTCCTACCTGTTCGACCTGGATAACAAGGTAACGAGGCTGTTTCGGAGAGAGCTGACTGGCGTGGGGAGAGCTTGGAGTGGTGGGTTGCAGGGGAGAGGTGGGGGTGGGGGCTGGGGAGAGAGCTGGCGGGGTGGGGGGAGAACTGGAGTGGGGGGGTTGGGAAGAGTTGGGCGGGGGTCGGGGGGAGAGTGGAGGGGGTGAGGGGCATACGGAATACTTGCCTTTATTAGCCGAGGCATGGAATACAAGAGCAGGGTGGGTTATGCTTGAACTGTAAAAAACACTGGGTTAGGCCACAGCTGGAGTATTGCGTGCAGTTCTGGTCACCACATTACAGGAAGGATGTGATTGCACTGGAGAGGGTACAGAGGAGATTTACGAGGATGTTGCCTGGACTGGAGAATTTTAGCTATGAGGAAAGATTGGATAGACTGGGGTTGTTTTCCTTGGAACAGAGGAGGCTGAGGGGAGACCTGATTGAGGTGTATAAAATTATGAGGGGCCTGGATAGAGTGGATAGGAAGGACCTGTTTCCCTTAGCAGAGAGGTCAACAACCAGGGGGCATAGATTTAAAGTAATTGGGGGGAGGTTGAGAGGGGATTTGAGGGGAAATGTCTTCACCCAGAGGGTGGTGGGGGTCTGGAACTCACGGCCTGAAAGGGTGGTAGAGGCAGAAACCCTCATCACATTTAAAAAGTACCTGGATGTGCACCTGAAGTGCTGTAACCCACAGGGCTACGGACCGAGAGCGGGAAAGTGGGATTAGGCCGGGTAGCTCTTGGTCGGCCGGCGTGGACATGATGGGCCGAAATGGTCTCCTTCCGTGCTGTAAATCTCTACGATTCTGTGGATTTCAGGTTAATCTCACTGCCGGACAAAATTCACAGAGAGCATTTATGAACAATTGTGTGTGCAAAACTTTTTGCTTTAAACACTTTTCTTTATTCGTTATAAAAGTACTGTGGGGTGCGGGGAGATGGGATATTTGATCGGGGGCGGGACCGACAGGAATATGGTCAGCCAGTGCGCCCTGCGAGATACTGCCGTTAACTGCGTCACTGTGTTCTTGTGTTCCAGGACGGGGAGGTGTACTGCATCGACGCCCGTTACTATGGCAATGTGAGCCGCTTCATCAATCACCTGTGCGACCCGAACATCATCCCTGTCCGCGTCTTCATGCTGCACCAGGACCTGCGTTTTCCTCGCATCGCCTTCTTCAGCAGCCGGGACATCAAGACAGGCGAGGAGCTCGGGTGGGTGTTCCACAGGGCAGGCCGTGGAGAGATGGGATCCACCTCTGGGGCCAGGCCACAACCACAGGCCAGCCGTCAGTCCAAGATCGGCACCAATTAATCCAACAGTGAATTCAGGAGAGAGGGGGAGACAGAGAGAGGGGGAGACAGGGAGACAGAGAGAGGGGGAGACAGGGAGACAGAGAGAGGGGGAGACAGGGAGACAGAGAGAGGGGGAGACAGGGAGACAGAGAGAGGGGGAGACAGGGAGACAGAGAGAGGGGGAGACAGGGAGACAGAGAGAGGGGGAGACAGGGAGACAGAGAGAGGGGGAGACAGGGAGACAGAGAGAGGGGGAGACAGGGAGACAGAGAGAGGGGGAGACAGGGAGACAGAGAGAGGGGGAGACAGGGAGACAGAGAGAGGGGGAGACAGGGAGACAGAGAGAGGGGGAGACAGGGAGACAGAGAGAGGGGGAGACAGGGAGACAGAGAGAGGGGGAGACAGGGAGACAGAGAGAGGGGGAGACAGGGAGACAGAGAGAGGGGGAGACAGGGAGACAGAGAGAGGGGGAGACAGGGAGACAGAGAGAGGGAGAGGGGGGCGAGCGAGAGAGAGGGGGGGCGAGCGAGAGAGAGGGGGGGCGAGCGAGAGAGAGGGGGGGCGAGCGAGAGAGGGGGGGCGAGCGAGAGGGGGGGGGCGAGCGAGAGAGGGGGGGGGCGAGCGAGAGAGAGGGGGCGAGCGAGAGGGGGGGGCGAGCGAGAGAGAGGGGGGGCGAGCGAGAGAGGGGGGGCGAGCGAGAGACAGAGAGAGGGGGAGAGCGCGAGACAGAGAGACAGAGCAAGAGAGGGGGAGAGCAAGAGAGACCGAGACTGAGCGCGAGAGAGAGACAGACTGAGCGCGAGAGACAGCGAGAGTGGTGAGAGTGTGGAACTTGCTACCACAGGGAGTGGGTGAGGCGAATAACACAGATACATTTAAGGGGAAGTTAGATAAACACATGAGTGAGAAAGGAGTAGAAGAATATGCTGATGGGGTGAGAGGGGGCACGGACCAGTGAGGCTGAGCGGGCTGGAGATACTCTGGCCTTGTGCGTGTGTCGGGACTTGCGGCGGGCCGGGAGCTGGAGAAAAACGGCGTGAGCTTGCTGCTTTACCTCCCATTGAGTCTATTCAATCGCTGCCAATGGCCTGCGATCGTTTTATTTAGTTGCATCTATTTTCCCTTTCCCACTCCTCCACGGCACGTCACCCGGAATGTGCGGGATTGTGACCACTACTGCCACCCCCAATGCCCATCAGCCCCCTCCTCAAGACACGGATCGATAAACCTGGGGGCACTAAGGGAATCGAGGGATACAGGGACAGTGCAGGAAAGTGGAGTTGAGGTCGAAGATCAGCCGTGATCTCATTGAATGGTGGAGCAGGCTCGAGGGGCTGTAAGGCCCCCTCCTGTAACCTGATGTGCCTTTGCAGTTCACCCAAGTTCACGTTAAGAGCCACGAGATTCTCTCTTAGGCGGTCCCTCGAACGAGGATCACTTGCTTTCACACCAAAAGGGGTGCATTCACAGATGTTCCAATGGAGGGCCCGATATTCCAGGCCTGAACTCCAATTGAAGGGTGGAAGATGCCTGAGCCTGGATTGTTTTAACGTGTGGTGACCGTCACACATCAGCCACCACACGGGGCTTGACAGAGCTCGGCCTTTATCCAGTGGCAAGGGTTAACCAGGACGGCTGGAGACCTGCTCTGCTGCACGGACCCAGTGCGCTCACATATCGCAGTGTGGGCTGGGCCCGTGCTGCCCCTGGGCCCTCGGCTCTTCTGGGGCCAGCGGCAGGTCGGGGCCACAAAAGGCAAGCGGCCCCTGGTCTGCGTGGCGACCGATCGCTGCCGGGAGCAACGCGAGCTGGTTCACGAGGGCAACGGCAGAGAAGAGGGTGTCTGGATTGGACGTCAGCAAGGTCCAGGTCGGTGATTGGAGCGTGGGCAGACACAGCAGGAGCAGCGAGGTCGGGGCGAAGGAGCGGCGAGAGATCGGGGCACCACACTGAACGCTTAATGATGGTGAAAGGGAAATGACTGGTTTGGACTGAGAAATATACAGAGAGCCGACGAGATTCTAACAACTTGGGCTGAAGCATTTTTTTTTAAGAAAATCCTTCTCTATTTTTCAGCTTTGAAACGGTCTCTAACTTGTCAGACCGCTTGTCCGACATCCAGTCCTGGATGAGCAGAAATTTTCTCCAATTGAATATTGGGAAGACCGAAGCCATTTTGTTTTCGGTCCCCGCCACAAACTGCGTTCCCTCGACACTGACTCCATCCCTCTCCCCAACCTCTGTCTGAGGATGAACCAGACAGACGCGACCTCGGTGTTGTATTTGACCCTGAAATGATCTTCCGGCCGCACACCCTCAGCATAACTAAAACCGCCTGTTTCCACCTCTGTAACATCGCCCGTCTCCGCCCCCTGCCTCAGCTCATCCGCTGCTGAAACCCTCATCCGTGCCTTTGCTCCCGCTAGACTTGACTATTCCAATGCACTCCTGGCTGGCCTCCCACATTCTACCCTCGGTAAAGCAGAGGTGATCCAAAACGCGACACCCCCGTGTCACACTGAGTCCCGCTCACCCATCACCCCCTGTGCTCACTGCCCCGTGACCTAACTCGCACCGAGTCCCGCTCACCCATCACCCCCTGTGCTCACTGCCCCGTGACCTAACTCGCACCGAGTCCCGCTCACCCATCACCCCCTGTGCTCGCCGACCTCCATTGGCTCCCGGTTAAACAACGCCTCGATTTCAAAATACTCATCCTTGTTTACAAATCCCTCCATGGCCCCTCACCCCTCCCTATCTCTGTAATCTCCTCCAGCCCCACAACCCCCCCGAGATGTCTGCGCTCCTCTAATTCTGTCCTCCTGACCATCCCTGATTATAATCGCTCCACCATCAGTGGCCGTGCCTTCAGCTGCCTGGGCCCCAAGCTCTGGAACTCCCTCCCTAAACCTCTCCGCTTCTCTACATAAGAACATAAGAAATAGGAGCAGGAGTCGGCCATGCGGCCCCTCGAGCCTGCTCCGCCATTTAATACGATCATGGCTGATCCGATCATGGACTCAGCTCCACTTCCCTGCCCGCTCCCCATAACCCCTTATTCCCTTATCGGTTAAGAAACTGTCTATTTCTGTCTTAAATTTATTCAATGTCCCAGCTTCCACAGCTCTCTGAGGCAGCGAATTCCACAGATTTACAACCCTCCTCATCTCAGTTTTAAATGGGCGGCCCCTTATTCTAAGATTATGCCCCCTAGTTCTAGTCTCCCCCGTCAGTGGAAACATCCTCTCTGCATCCACCTTGTCAAGCCCCCCCATAATCTGATACGTTTCGATAAGATCACCTCTCATTCTTCTGAACTCCAATGAGTAGAGGCCCAACCTTCTCAACCTTTACTCATAAGTCAACCCCCTCATCCCCGGAATCAACCGAGTGAACCTTCTCTGAACTGCCTCCAAAGCAAGTATATCCTTTCGTAAATATGGAAACCAAAACTGCACGCAGTACTCCAGGTGTGGCCTCACCAATACCACCACAACCACCACAACCTCTGCTCCTTCAAGACACTCCTTAAAACCTCCCTCTGTAACCAAGCTTATGGTCACTTGCGCTAACTTCCACTTATGGGGCTCTGTGTCAAATGTTTTATCGCCTGACCATCCTGTGAAGTGCCTTGCGATGTTTGTTAAAGGTGCTATACAAATTGTTGTAACATTAAAAAAAAAAGTCCTCCTTCTCTTCTTTTTTCAGCTTTGATTACGGCGACCGATTCTGGGACATCAAGTGCAAATACTTCACGTGCCAGTGTGGCTCGGAGAAATGCAAGCATTCAGCGGAAGCCATCGCCCTGGAGCAAAGCCGGCTGGCCAGGCTTGAGGCCTACCACGACACCGTGCCTGAAAGCAGCCTGACTCTCATCGGGCCCTCGTGAGAATGTCTCAACCCACGGATTTCTCCCTACACCACCACAACCACCACCACTCTCTCTGTCTCTACATCAGAAACAGGAGCAGGAGCAGGCCATTCAGCCCCTCAAGCCTGCTCCGCCACTTAATATGATCCTGGCTGATCCGATCATGGACTCGGGTCCGCTTCCCTGCCCCTTTATCGGTTAAGAAGCTGTCTCTCTCTGTCCTAATTTTAATTATTTCAGTCAGAACTCTATAGCCTTGAGATAACAATCACCGCGCCCCCCTCCCACTCCTCCCCCAAAACCATTTCTGCTGACCTCCCCCCAGCTGCAAATCTTTGTGGGGGGAAAAAGTCTGTAGTTTTTTTTCATTTTCCTCATGGTTGAGAATTTGTCGTCCAGCCAAAGTGTTTTGTTCGAAGATATTCGGCAGAATTGCCCAAGGATGCAAGCGAGATTCCTATCGAAGACATGTGCTCTGTTGGAGGTTTTAGATATACGGTCCGCCTCTCTTACATAGGAAATAGCAGCAAAAGTGGGCCATGTGGCCCTCCCCCCGAGCCTGCTCCGCCATTCGGTGAGATCGGGGCTGATCCGGTGTGTGTTTTGGTGCCCTGGTGAAGTATGCAAGGAATGAGCTGCCCGGGTCTCTCTCTCTCTCTCCTCTCTCTGTCGTGTTGCTCGTAAGGACGAGGTATAGTCATAGGATTATTTTCTCTTTTGCCCCTAAACTGTGAATTTAATTTTTTTATTGTTGTTAATAATCAAAAGAAAGGGGAGAGTGGGGTGTGGGGTCGAGACACGTATTGAAAGTCAGACTGCGTTTACAGGGCTGGTCTGAGGAGGGGGTTGTTGTGGGGGGTGGAGGGGGGGAGGATGGGAGTGTCGGTCGATCGGTCACGGAGTATTGTCGGGGATGGGGAATGTTGCGGGAGGGTCTGTCCGTCACTGAGGGGTGGTCAGAGGAAGGGGGATAAGAACATCAGAAATAGGAGCAGGAGTAGGCCATATGGCCCCTCGAGCCTGCTCCGCCATTTAATACGATCATGGCTGATCCGATCATGGACTCAGCTCCACTTCCCCGCCCGCTCCCCATAACCCCTTATTCCCGTATCATTTAAGAAACTGTCTATTTCTATCTTAAATGTATTCAATGACCCGGCTTCCACAGCTCTCTGGGGCAGCGAATTCCACAGATTTACAACCCTCTGAGAGAAGAAATTTCTCCTCATCTCAGTTTTAAAAGGGCGGCCCCTTATTCTAAGATCATGCCCCCTAGTTCTAGTCTCCCCCATCAGTGGAAACATCCTCTCTGCATCCACCTTGTCAAGCCCCCCCCCCTCATTATCCTATACGTTTCAATAAGGTCACCTCTCATTCTTCTGAATTCCAATGAGTAGAGGCCCAACCTCCTCAACCTTTCCTCATAAGTCAACCCCCTCATCTCCGGAATCAACCGAGTGAACCTTCTCTGAACTGCCTCCAAAGCAAGTATATCCTTTCGTAAATATGGAAACCAAAACTGCACGCAGTATTCCAGGTGTGGCCTCACCAATACCCTGTATAACTGGAGCAAGACTTCCCTGCTTTTATACTCCATCCCCGGATCCAGATGATGGGGGGAGGGGGGAGTGTCGTCAGAGGGTCGAGATACGTATTGAAAGTCAGACTGTGTTTCCAGGGGTGTTGGGGGTCCGGCACTCAGTGCGATTCTCAGTTAAAGTGTCTCCTCGTTGTACGGTGGGTCCAATTAGAGTTTGGGCGAGTGTCGAGCCTCGAGAAAACTGAACGTTCCCGGGGGAGGGGGGACGCACTCCCCCAACTATTATTGCCACAATACTGCGCACACCGCGATTTAATTCTCCCCCCCCCCCCCCCCCCCCACCCCCTCCCTGACTCGGTGTCAATATAGCGCATTGTCGAGGACGCTCAAACCCAGCCACGCACTCCGCCCTGGGAGTGGGATTCTCCGAGCAGTCCCACCCTCCCCTCCTCTGTTCCCCAGCGGGGGTCTGTCCTGACTCCCGAGGGTATGATCGGGTCCCGAGCCAGAGGCTGTCACTCTCCGCTCTCGTGTATCTCCGAAACCATGTGTTCTAATCTGGACCCCTTCGTTCAACGATGGACGGAGGGGAGAGGCAGCAGACTGGTGTTAATCCTGGAGAGGGGGGCATTAATACAGGCAGGGAACAGGACTGGCGTTAATCCTGGAGAGGGGGGCATTAATACAGGCAGGGGAACAGGACTGGTGTTAATCCTGGAGAGGGGGGCATTAATACAGGCAGGGAACAGGACTGGTGTTAATCCTGGAGAGGGGGGCATTAATACAGGCAGGGGAACAGGACTGGTGTTAATCCTGGAGAGGGGGGCATTAATACAGGCAGGGAACAGGACTGGTGTTAATCCTGGAGAGGGGGGCATTAATACAGGCAGGGGAACAGGACTGGTGTTAATCCTGGAGAGGGGGGCATTAATACAGGCAGGGAACAGGACTGGTGTTAATCCTGGAGAGGGGGGCATTAATACAGGCAGGGAACAGGACTGGTGTTAATCCTGGAGAGGGGGGCATTAATACAGGCAGGGGAACAGATCTGGTGTTAATCCTGGAGAGGGGGACATTAATACAGGCAGGGGAACAGATCTGGTGTTAATCCTGGAGAGGGGGACATTAATACAGGCAGGGAACAGATCTGGGCCCAACCAGTTGCAGCCTTGTGTACAGTTTAGCTGTGAATGGGAAGGAGTGAAGCTGCTCTATTTTTAATCCCCCCCTCCCCGCCCCACCTTCCCAACAAGGATGAGTCTGTCGACTAACTGCCTCCTCGGTTTTGGTGGTCTGTCTTTCTCGAGATTCTCCACTGGCCTGAGACCATGAGGCCCCGTGAGGGGCAAGAGTCAGACACTGCGACATACTCCAAGGGTCAGCGCTCTTTGCAGAGTTTGTGCGGTGCACCCCATTCCTGGCCCCCTTAGCGGAGGGCCTGCTCATTCCATCGCAGTGCTTCTAGGCCTGACCAGCTTGGGTGTGCGTCCCTCCTGACCTTCCGCTCCTCCCACCGAAGGCACTTACTTATATCGGGGAGTGGGTCTAGGTCTGGGTCCACGGGTGCTGATAGCTCAGCCAATCGTTTCTTCCACACGTGTGGGTGAGAGAGGGCGGGCTATTCGACCGTTGGGAGGCGTCGCGGCTCTGCGGTTATTTTGTCCTTGGGTGGGTAGCGCTCTCTCTCTCGCCTCTGGAGTCAGGAGGTTGTGGGTTCAAGTTTCTCTCCAGAGACTTGAGCCCATAATCCAGGCTGACACTCCCAGTGCAGTGCTGAGGGAGCGCCGCACTATCGGAGGAGCAGTGCTAAGGGAGTGCCGCACTGTCGGAGGGGCAGTACTGAGGGAGTGCCGCACTGTCGGAGGGGCAGTACTGAGGGAGTGCCGCACTGTCGGAGGGGCAGTGCTGAGGGAGCGCCGCACTGTCGGAGGGGCAGTACTGAGGGAGCGCCGCACTGTCGGAGGGGCAGTGCTGAGGGAGTGCCGCACTGTCGGAGGGGTAGTACTGAGGGAGTGCCGCACTGTCGGAGGGGCAGTGCTGAGGGAGCGCCGCACTATCGGAGGAGCAGTGCTAAGGGAGCGCCGCACTGTCGGAGGGGCAGTGCTGAGGGAGCGCCGCACTGTCGGAGGGGCAGTACTGAGGGAGCGCCGCACTGTCGGAGGGGCAGTACTGAGGGAGCGCTGCACTGTCGGAGGGGTAGTACTGAGGGTCTGATGTAAAAGTCCCATGGCACTATTTCGAAGAAGAGCAGGGGAGTTATCCCCGGTGTCCTGGGGCCAATATTTATCCCTCAATCAATGTAACAAAAAAAAAATGACCTGCCCATTATCACAGTGCTCTTTGTGGGAGCTTGCTGTGTGCAAATTGCCTGCCACATTTCCGACATTACAACAGTGGCTACACTCCAAAAGCAAAATAAAGTGCTTTGGGACATACTGGAGTGATACAAAATGCAACTCGCTTCCTTTCCTTGTCAGAGAGACCCCTTGTCACCCCTCACCCTGCGTGAGATTGGCTGAATCAAGGACCAAACCGTGACTCGGGGCGGAAAGATGTCCCGGATTGGTGCTTTAAGATGCAGTCTTTGTGTACTTAAGAAAAGTGATACCTCTTTTTTTTTTGAATGAAGTAGTGGGTAGAGCGTGGCTTGAACCGTGATAAACTGTAGACTGTGGAAGCTCCCAACATGACACTAACTGCCCATTTCCCCCAGTCCCCGCAATGTCTGATGGCTGGAAGATGCACGTCCTGTATTGGGCCAGACTTGTATCAGTGTGGGTCAGGTCAGATGTCCTGGATGTGTGTGTCCCACCTATTGGCACGTACCTCAATGGTGACTGGGCCCAGTCACGATTTAGCAGCACCTATTCTTTTTTTTTGAAGCACCCTTCTGGTTCTGATAACCCTTCGGGATTTAGTCTCTGTTTGATACTGTTCATTAAAAGGCCATTATACTCGTTTTTATTTTAAACTGTGCCCTGAGTTTATTGCTTCCCGTGCGCGCGGTGAAATCATCGCGCGTCTCGCTCTCTGGACGCATTCTGACGTGATGTCTGACTGGACGGAGCAATCCTCCTTCGGTAGCCCCTCGGAGTCGAGGATGACTTGTTTCCGCACTGAAGTGAGTTTCCCAGGTGGCTGATGAGACCAATGCGGGACCGACCATCTCTGTCACAGGTGGGGCAGGCGGTGGTTGAAGGGACGGGTGGGTGGGGGGGGCCTGGGTTGTCGCGCGCTCCTTCTGCTGTTTGCGCTTGGCTTCCGAGTGCCCCCCGGCGAAGTGACTCGAGGTGTTCGGTGCCTTCCCGGATGCTTCTCCTCCACTTTGAGCGTTCTCGGGCCGGGGATTCCCAAGAGTCGGTGGGGATGTTGCGTTTTTTCAAGGAGGCTTTGAGGGTGCCCTTGTAGCATTTTCTCTGCCCTCCTGGGGCTCGCTTGCCGTGGCAGAGCTCAGAGTAGAGCGTGGTCAATGCCTCGATGTTGGCCTGAGCGAGGACACTGACGTTGGGGCGTCTGAACCTGCCAGTGGATTTGTAACATCTTGCAGGGGCAGCGTTGGTGGTACTTCTCCAGTGCTTTGAGATGTCTGCTGTACATCGTCCCCGCCTCTGAGCCATATAGGAGGGCGGGTATCACCACTGCTCTGTAGACCATGAGCTTGGTGTCGGGTTTGCGATCCTGGTCTTCAAACACTCGCTTCCTCAGGCGACCGAAGGCTGCACTGGCGCACTGAAGGCGGTGTTAGCAACAGAATGGGAGATGCCTTGCAAGGAGTTTCACCGTGGTACCTAGGGACAAGAAGAATTCCGGTAACGCCCTAAATCACGAGGCATACAGTTGCAAAAGCAAAACACTGCGGAGGCTGGAATCTGGAATAAAAACGGAAAATGCTGAAAATCTCAGCGGGTCAGGCAGCATCTGTGGAGAGGAAGCAGCGTTAACCTTTCGGGTCGATGGCCCTTCGTCAGAACTGGAGCGTGTTCGGAAAGGACGGATTTTTAACCAGCGCTGAGAGGGGGAGGGGGGGGAAAGAACAAAAGGGAAGGTCTGTGATGGGGTGGAAGGCAGGAGAGATTAGAGACACAAAAGTGATGATGGGCCGAATTCAAATGGTATTGATAGAGGTTAGAAAAACATTAGTCATCATCTTCATAAGCAGTCCCTCGGAATCGAGGAAGACTTGCTTCCACTCTAAAATGAGTCCTCAGGTGACTGAACAGTCCAATACGAGAACCACAGTCTCTGTCACAGGTGGGACAGACAGTCGTTGAGGGAAGGGGAGGGTGGGACAGGTTTGCCACACGCTCCTTCCGCTGCCTGCGCTTGTTTTCTGCATGCTCTCGGTGACGAGACTCGAGGTGCTCAGCGCCCTCCCGGATGCACTTCCTCCACTTAGGGCGGTCTTTCGCCAGAGATTCTCGGGTGTCGGTGGGGATTTTGCAGATGGAGGCTTTGAGGGTGTCCTTGAAATGTGTCCCCTGCCCACCTTTTGGCTCATTTGCCGTGAAGGCGTTCCAAGTAGAGCGCTTGCTTTGGGAGCCTCGTGTCAGGCATGCAGACAATGTGGCCCTGCCCAACGGAGCTGGTCGAGTGTGGTCAGTGCTTCGATGTTGGGCCTGGTCAAGGACGCTAATGTTGGTGCGTCTGTCCTCCCAGGGGATTTGTAGGATCTTGCAGAGACATGACCTCATCTCTCTCATCTGGAGGGAGGAGAGCATGCCGGGAGATCTCAGAAGTGCAGTGATCGTGACCATCTTTAAAAAATGGAGACAAGTCCAACTGCGGCAACTACAGAGCAATCTCCCTGTTATCAGCCACTGGGAAAATCGTCATGAGAGTTCTCCTCAACTGTGTTCTCCTCGTGGCCGAGGAGCTCCTCCCGGAGTTACAGTGCGGATTTCATCCCCTACGGGGTACAACGGACATGATTTTTACAACGCGAGGGTGTGAATGGTGGGAGAATGACCAACTACCATTAGTTTAAAAAAATCCACGCACTGGCATCTTCCACCCCCTCAATTAGAGTTCAGGACTAGAACATCGGGTCCTTCATTGAAACATCTGTGAACTCGTGTGGAAGCAAGTCATCCTCGTTCGAGGGACCGCCTATGATGATGACCATTAGAGATGAGGAGAAAAGAAAGAAAGAAACAGGCTTGCGGGGTCAGTGGGAGCGAAAGATTTGGCAGCGGTTACGCTCTGAAATTTTTCAACTCCATGTTGAGCCCAGTAGATACAGTTGCAATCCTGTGTAAAATAACGGGCTGGATTCTCGGGAGTAAATATGAGGATTATCTGCCGAACTCCCTGGTAAACAGCGCTCCACTTAGATTCAGAAGGAGGAGTTCCCTCCAGTTTGTTGAATTGACAATCCCCGTGCAAGGCATTCAAGCAAAAGTTCCACATGAAAGACTGTTAGTCAAAGTCCGATCCAGGGGAGATTTAAGCTAAATCTTAGCAATGGCGGGGGTGGGGTAAGATTTCTAAATCTCTGGCATTAAATTGGCAGCAAGATCGATTCTTTTAAAACAATTTGGAATAGTTTATTACACACACACACACACCTATCAGAGAAACAACAGTCTTCAGCTATCCGACTTAATTACAACAGATACAATGATACAATAAAAAATGTATACTTCTCTCTGGCAAAGCACATGGCGTCCGTCCTTGCTTCTGCTGTGGAGCGAGGTTCTGGCTTTTGCCGTGTGCTTGGGAGAAGAGAGAGCCAGCAATCTTTGCTGGGATTATTATACCCCTGACGGCCATTGTTTCTCAGAAAGCCTCAGGATCGGGTATTATTTCCAGGGCTGTTCCTGATTGGCTTCTCCTCATACATGTGTCTGTCTGGAGGGCTGGTGCCATTCCTTGATTCGGTTAATGGCTTTCCAATTAACATCTTTTCTGGTTTGGTGAGTTTCAAAGCCATGAACTTGGGGAAGTCTTCCGTTTTGTTTATTTTAACACTGCAGCCTTTCTGTATAATTACACTTTTAACATTTATATATATATATATACAGAATCAATTTTATCATTACTAAACACTTTTGTTCTTAGAGGGGTGAAACTGAAGGATAGAAACCTAGAAATACTTGTTGGAAGAGTTACGTTGGGGGGTGGGGGGGGGGCAGAGGGCTTGGATGGAGGGCACTGAGTGGGGTGTCTCAGGACTCTGTTGGGGTCACCCACCACTGTTTCCAGTTTACATTGATGACGTGGTTTCCGAAACCCCAATGCAAATTGGTCACATTTGCAGATGGTGCCAGAGCAGATGGGGAGGGGAACTGGAAGAACTGACAGGGAGTTGGGCAAAATGCAAAGGTGAGCAGAACCATGGCAGATGAAATGTAATGCAGATGAATGTCAAGTTCTGCACAAGAGTCAGCCGCATAGGCCAGGCATGTTTCTTTCCCTGAAAGATATTTGTGATCCAGTTGAGGTTTTAATCCAGCAATTCTCACCGGCATTTTCTGGTGATAGCTTGTAAATTACTCTCATTTTTTAGTTGAATTTTGGAAATTCCATGGTCGGGATTGACCTTGCAATCACTGGGCTGTTAGTCCTGTACCCATAACCTCGAGGATAACTTACCTTAAATGGGAGAAATTGGAGGATAACCAGAAGAGTCGGTAGCTTGAACCAAGGCAGGGCAAATATCAACACAGTCAGTGGAATGTTGAGAGATATGGCCAATACAGTCGGATAGAACATAAGAACATAACATTTAGGAGCAGGAGTCGGCCATTCGGCTCCTCGAGCCTGCTCCGCCATTCAATGAGATCATGGCTGATCTAGCTCAACTCCACATTCCTGCACTGTCCCCATATCCCTTGATTCCCTTAATATCCAAAAATATATTGATCACTAAAGTGTTAAGTGCCCATCCAAACATCTCTTAAAAGTGGTGAGGGTTTCTGCATCCAGGCAGCGAGTTCCAGATCCCCACAACCCTCTGCGTAAAGAAGCCCCCCCTCAAATCCCCTCTAAACCTTCCACCAACCACCTTAAAACTATGCCCCCTCGTATTAGACACCCCACCAATGGAGATAGACCCTTACTGTCCACTATGTCCAGGCCCCTCAATATTTTGTACACCTCAATGAGGTCACCTCTTAGCCTCTGTTCCAATGAGAACAAACGCAGTCTATCCAATCTGTCATAACTAAAATTCTCCATTCCAGGCAGCATCCTAGTAAATCTCCTCTACATCCTCTCTCGTGCAATCACGTCCTTCCTATAATACGGCGATCAGAACTGCATGCAGCACTCCAGCTGTGGCCTAACCAAAGTATAATACAATTTAAGCATAACCTCCCAGCTCTTATATTCTATGCCTCAGCCAATAAAGGCAAGCATTCCGTATGCCTTCTTAACCACCTTATCAACCTGACCTGCTACTTTCAGGGATCTGTGGACAAGCACTCGAAGGTCCCTTTGTTCATCTACACTATTAAGTGGCCTACCGCTTAATGTGTATACCCTTTCCTTATTAGCCCTCCCAAACACTTCTCTGAATTATATTCCATTTGCCACTGCTCTGCCCACCTGACCAGTAGATTGATATTCTCCTGCATCCCATGACTTCCCTCTTTATTATCAACCATTGACATGCTGACTTGCCCCGCACCGAGTCTGAAAGTGTACAATGTCCTATTATACCGTTCACACCCCGAGCCTGCTGAAATGACAAGTGAACTCAGCCATGTCCACTGGCCTTGAAGCCCATTCCCCCTGAATGTCGCAGCATTGCCTGAAGAGCCTGATGACTGTAGCCCAGGGCACTGTGCCCCAAGACCACCATCTCTTGTTCAGATGCCGTGACAAAGGACCCAACCTCCACAGCCCTCTGGGGTAGAGAATTCCAAAGATTCACCACCCTCTGAGTGAAGAAATTTCTCCTCATCTCAGTCCTAAATGGCCGACCCCTGATTCTGAGACTGTGACCCCTGGTTCTAGACTCCCCAGCCAGAGGAATCATCCTCTCTGCATCTACCCTGTCAAGCCCATGTAAGAATGAGATCACTTCTCATTCTTCTAAACTCTAGAGAATATAGGCCTAGTCTGCTCAATCTCTGCACATTGGACAATCCCCCCCATCCCAGGAATCAGTCTGGTGAACCTTTGTTGCACTCCCTCTATGGCAAATATATCCTTCCTTGGGTAAGGAGACCAAAACTGTACACAATACTCCAGGTGCGGTCTCACCAGGGCTCTAAAAAATCGCAGCAAGGCACCTTTACTCTTCTACGCAAATCTTCTTGTAATAAAGGCCAACACACCATTTGCTTTCTTAATTGCTTGCTGTACCTGCATGGTAACTGTCAGTGATTCGTGTACAAGGACACCCAGGTCCCTATGAACACCAACATTTCATAATCTCTCACCATTTAAAAAATACTCTGCTTTTCTATTTTTCCAACCAAAGTGGATAACGTCACATTTCTCCACATTATATTCCATTTGCCATGTTTTTGCCCACTCACTTAGTCTGTCTATATTCCCTTGAAGCCTTTTTGCATCCATCTCACAACTTACATTCCCACCGAGCTTTGTATCATCAGCAAACTTGGATATATTATAGACCGTGAAGGCTTTGGAGAGGGTACAGAAGAGATTTACAGGAATGGTTCCAGGAATGAGGGACAGTTACATGGAGAGACTGTAGAAGCTGGGGTGGTTCTCCTTGGAGCAGAGAAGGTGAGGAGGAGACTTAATAGAGGCGTTCAAAATCATGAAGTCAGAAGAGGTCGGAGTCACAGAGCTCTGCTCACATCCCACCATCGAGTTCTGGTCAGTCCCACCTTGAGCCCTGTGTCCAGTTCTGGTCAGTCCCACCTTGAGCCCTGTGTCCAGTTCTGGTCAGACCCACCTTGAGCACTGTGTCCAGTTCTGGTCAGACCCACCTTGAGCCCTGTGTCCAGTTCTGGTCAGACCCACCTTGAGCACTGTGTCCAGTTCTGGTCAGTCCCACCTTGAGCACTGTGTCCAGTTCTGGTCAGACCCACCTTGAGCACTGTGACCAGTTCTGCTCATACCCACCTTGAGCCCTGTGTCCAGTTCTGGTCAGTGCCACCTTGAGCCCTGTGACCAGTTCTGGTCAGTCCCACCTTGAGCCCTGTGTCCAGCTCTGGTCAGACCCACCTTGAGCCCTGTGTCCAGTTCTGGTCAGACCCACCTTGAGCACTGTGTCCAGCTCTGGTCAGACCCACCTTGAGCACTGTGTCCAGTTCTGGTCAGACCCACCCTGAGCACTGTGTCCAGTTCTGGTCAGACCCATCCTGAGCACTGTGTCCAGTTCTGGTCAGACCCACCTTGAGCCCTGTGTCCAGTTCTGGTCAGACCCACCTTGAGCCCTGTGTCCAGTTCTGGTCAGACCCACCTTGAGCCCTGTGTCCAGTTCTGGTCAGACCCACCTTGAGCCCTGTGTCCAGTTCTGGTCAGACCCACCTTGAGCCCTGTGTCCAGTTCTGGTCAGACCCACCTTGAGCCATGTGTCCAGTTCTGGTCAGACCCACCTTGAGCCCTGTGTCCAGTTCTGGTCAGACCCACCTTGAGCACCGTGTCCAGTTCTGGTCAGACCCACCTTGAGCACCGTGTCCAGTTCTGGTCAGTCCCACCTTGAGCCATGTGTCCAGTTCTGGTCAGTCCCACCTTGAGCCCTGTGTCCAGTTCTGGTCAGTCCCACCTTGAGCCCTGTGTCCAGTTCTGGTCAGACCCACCTTGAGCCCAGTGTCCAGTTTGGTCACTGAGACGGGAGACACTAGAGCCATTTAAAGAGAAGAGCCACAAGGTTCTCTTGTGTGTACGATCTGAATTATGATGAAAAATTGGAGATAATTGAGCTTCCTGCCTCAAAAGGAGATGTGTATAAGATGAGATTGGAAAAGGCAAATGCAGAAAATTGCTTTAAAGTAAATAGCATGAACAGGAGGCCATAGATGGGTTCAAACAAGTAAAAGGTTTATTTAGGACTGATATCAGGAAATTCTTCCAGGTCTCCCATGGGGAATAGTGCAGGTGGTAAGCCCGGAATTGTGTAAGAAAGAAACCAATGTTGCAATGAAGAGACGGCAAATTTTTCTGGATGGATGAATTTCGATGGCCCGAATGGCCTTACTAATCCGTGATTGTGAATGAGGAGGACCCAAGTAGGCCAATTTACTCATCCGGAAAGAGGACCAACATTCTCTGCCATCCCTGCTCCATCATCATCATCATAGGCAGTCCCATGAAATCGAGGAAGACTTGCTCCCATTCTAAAAGTGGGTTCTCAGGTGACTGAACAGTCCAATATGGGAATTACAGTCCCTGTCACAGACAGTGGTTGAGGGAAGGGGAGGGTGGGACAGGTTTGCCGCACGTTCCTTCCGCTGCCTGCGCTTGGTTTCTGCATGCTCTCGGCGACAAGACTCGAGGTGCTCAGCACCCTCCCCGATGCACTTCCTCCACTTAGGGTGGTCTTTGGCCAGGGATTCCCAGGTGTCGGTGGGGATGTTGCATATTATCAAGAAAGCTTTGAGGGTGTCCCTTGAAAAGTTTCCTCTGCCCACCTTGGGTCTCGTTTGCCGTGAAGGAGTTCCGAGTAGAGCGCTTGCTTTGGGAGTCTCATGTCAGGCATGTGGACAATGTGGCCCGCCCAGCGGAGCTGGTCGAGTGTGGTCAGTGCTTCGATGCTGGGGATGTTGGGCCTGGTCGAGGACGCTAACGTTGGTGCGTCTGTCCTCCCAGGGGATTTGTTGGATCTTGCAGAGACATCGTTGGTGATATTTCCCCAGCGACTTGAGGTGTCTACTGTACATGGTCCATGTCTCTGAGCCATACAGGAGGGCAGGTATTACTACAGCCCTGTAGACCATGAGCTTGGTGGCAGATTTGAACAAGTACAGAGACAGGGGAAGGGGGGAGGGGAGGAAAGAACAAAAGGGAAGGTCTGTGTTAGGGTGGAAGGCAGGAGAGATTAGAGAGACAAAAGGGATGATGGTGTGAGGCAAAAGGAGATGGTAATAGGACAAGTAAAGAAACAGAAAATGGGAGTAATCGGAATAGCATTACCGGCTGCCAAACGGGCAGAGGAAAAACAGTGGTTTATTAGCACAATAATGAACAGTGTAGATGAGATGGAAGTAAATAAGTTATTTAATCTGACCTTGGAGCAAAGGAAAAGCTGCAAAATGCTGTTCTAAAGTTAAATGGGTGATTGCTGACTGAAATGTATTTGTTTCATAGGTTCTTTGCTTACAAATTCATAACAACACATTGCTATTAAGAACTAGTTGGTTTATTAGCAAAAGGTTTAATAATCACACTTCACATTACCAGTTCATCCACCAGGCTCACAAACACCTGCCCCATCGTGGATCTCCCGAACCCAACTGGCTGGGGTTTTATTGAGTCCTGTGAACATCACGTGACTGGCTAAGCCACTCCCAACTCAACAGCTCCACCATCCTGTGAGCATCCTCACTGATGCATACATTACATAAGAAATAGGAGCAGGAGTAGGCCATACAGCCCCTCGAGCCTGCTCCGCCATTTAATACCATCATAGCTGATCCGATCATGGACATAGCTCCACTTCCCTGCCCGCTCCCCATAACCCCTTATTCCCTTATTCCCTTATTGGTTAAGAAACTGTCTATCTCTGTCTTAAATATATTCAATGTCCCGGCTTCCACAGCTCTCTGAGGCAGCGAATTCCACAGATTTACAACCCTCTGAGAAAAGAAATTCCTCCTCAACTCAGTTTTAAATGGGCGGCTCCTTATTCTAAGATCATGCCCCCTAGTTCTAGTCTCCCCATCAGTGGAAACATCCTCTCTGCATCCACCTTGTCAAGCCCCCTCATAATCTTGTACGTTTCGATAAGATCACCTCTCATTCTTCTGAATTCCAATGAGTAGAGGCCCAACCTCCTCAACCTTTCCTCATATGTCAACCCCCTCATCTCCGGAATCAACCGAGTGAACCTTCTCTGAACTGCCTCCAAAGCAAACATATCCTTTTGTAAATATGGAAACCAAAACTGCACGCAGTATTCCAGGTGTGGCCTCACCAATACCCTGTATAACTGTAGCAAGACTTTCCTGCTTTTATATTCCATCCCCTTTGCAATAAAGGCCAAGATTCCATTGGCCTTCCTGATCACTTGCTGTACCTGCATACTAACCTTTTGTGTTTCATGCACAAGTAACCCCAGGTCCCGCTGTACTGCAGCACTTTGCAATCTTTCTCCATTTAAATAATTATTTGCACCTTGATTTTTTTCTGCCAAAGAGCATGACCTCACACTTTCCAACATTATACTCCATCTGCCAAATTTTTGCCCACTCACTGAGCCTGTCTATGTCCTTTTGCAGATTTTTTGTGTCCTCCTCACACATTGCTTTTCCTCCCATCTTTGTATTGTTAGCAAACTTGGCTACGTTACACTCAGTCCCTTCTTCATTAATATAGATTGTAAATAGTTGACCTTTCCACCTGACTGCTTACTTATCCCACTGTCTTGTGCCTTTAGTCCCAATATGTTCAACCTTTTCATGTGTCACTGACATAAAGAGAGCTTGGAGTTCTTGACGATAATTACATTCTTCCCGCAGAGATCACTGTTGCCGAAACACAGCACCAGGAAATCCTCGGTTCACAGCCCCGCTTATACAAATCCATCAAAAGGAAAATGGTAAACCTGTATAGTTTCTTCAAGCAACAGCTGAGCCAATAATTGCTTGGAATGTAGTTTGTAAATTATTTGCATTTGACCTTGTAAATCAGTTGAATAATTTTCCGTTTGTTGCCCAAGGAAGCTAACGACCCGAGAAATCTCTGGATCCCGATACGTTGGCCATACAGCTTTGAGCTGATGTTTCCTGATAATCTCGAGATTCAAATGACTGTTTTAAAGCTCTTCCGATTTATGGTGCCATCGAAACCCTCTTCATTCGATTGTAGCTTTGAAATTATTTCAGGGTATCTGTTGCCCTCCGAATGAGTATACTTCTGTACAACAATGTTATTTCTAAACAGTCTCTCTGCTTGTTACCTTGGTTAACCCTTGCCACTCGACCAAGACCGAGCTCTGTCAAGCCCGTGTGGTGGCTGGTGTGCAAAGGCCACCACACGTTAATAAAATCCACACACAGGCATCTTCCACCCTTCAGGATGTAGTTCGGGATCTGGAATATTAGAAACCTCATTGAAACATCTGTGAACTCATCCTTTTTTGGTGTGGAAGCAAGTCATCCTCGATACGAGGGACCACCTAATACTGTACATAAGAACATAAGAACATAAGAATTAGGAACAGGAGTAGGCCATCTAGCCCCTTGAGCCTGCTCCGCCATTCAACAAGATCATGGCTGATCTGGCCGTGGACTCAGCTCCACTTACCCGCCCGCTCCCCGTAACCCTTAATTCCCTTATTGGTTAAAAATCTATCTATCTGTGACTTGAATACATTCAATGAGCTAGCCTCAACTGCTTCCCTGGGCAGAGAATTCCACAGATTCACAACCCTCTGGGAGAAGAAATTCCTTCTCAACTCGGTTTTAAATTGGCTCCCCCGTATTTTGAGGCTGTGCCCCCCTAGTTCTAGTCTCCCCGACCAGTGGAAACAACCTCTCTGCCTCTATCTTGTCTATCCCTTTCATTATTTTAAATGTTTCTATAAGATCACCCCTCATCCTTCTGAACTCCAACGAGTAAAGACCCAGTCTACACAATCTATCATCATAAGGTAACCCCTCATCTCCGGAATCAGCCGAGTGAATCGTCTCTGTACCCCCTGCAAAGCTAGTATATCCTTCCTTAAGTAAGGTGACCAAAACTGCACGCAGTACTCCAGGTGCGGCCTCACCAATACCCTATACAGTTGCAGCAGGACCTCCCTGCTTTTGTACTCCATCCCTCTCGCAATGAAATACTATAAGATACTATTTCTCTTTGACCAAGCTTATGGTCACCTGCGCTAATTTCTACTTTTACGGCTCGGTGCTTAATTATTTTTATCTCATAACATTCCTTTGCAACGCCTTGGGAGGTTTCACTACGTTAAAGGCGCTATATAAATAAAGTTGTTGTTGCTTCATTTTTTGTAACTAATTTAGCCATATTTTTTTTAGAAAACCTCTCTGGGTAGTCTCATAAGAACATAAGAAATAGGAGTAGGAGTAGGCCATACGGCCCCTCGAGCCTGCTCCGCCATTTAATACGATCATGGACTCGGGTCCACTTCCCTGCCCACTCCCCATAACCCCTTATTCCCTCATCGGTTAAGGAACTGTCTCTGTTGAGGTAGGTGCTTGCTTTCACTCTGCGGGTCTCACTCGGGCCTTTGTGTCAGAAGGTCGTGGGGTCAAACTCCACTCCAGGGATCCTGGTTGACACTCCAGTGCAGCGCTGAGGGACCGCTGCACTGTCCGAGGTGCTGTCTTTGGCATGTGATGTGAAGCGGCTGCTCTCTCCGGTGGACGTGGAAAGATCCCACGGCACAATTTTTGAAGAAGAGCAAGGGGGAGGATATCTGCGGTATCCTCAGCTACATTTACACCCTCAATCAACATCATTAGAACAGATTGTCTGCTCATTTATCACATCGCTGTTTGTGGGAGCTTGCTGTGCACAATTCGGTTCCAGCGTTTCCCACATTACAACAGTGACAAGACTTCAAAAATAATTAAATGGCTGCAAAGCACTTCGGGACAACCTGAGGACATGAAATGCGCTCTATAAATGCAAGGTTTTTTCAACCATGTCAAAGGCTGTAGACAGGTCGAGCCTGACCAAGAGGGATAGTTTACCTTTGTCACAGTCGCAAAGGGTATCATTTGTGACTGATCATCCTCATCGTCATAGGCAGTCCCTCGAAATCGAGGAAGACTTGCTTCCACTCTAAAAATGAGTTCTCAGGTGACTGAACAGTCCAATACGAGAGCCACAGTCCCTGTCACAGGTGGGACAGACAGTGGTTGAGGGAAGGGGTGGGTGGGACTGGTTTGCCGCACGCTCCTTCCGCTGCCTGCGCTTGCTTTCTGCATGCTCTCGGCGATGAGACTCGAGGTGCTCAGCGCCCTCCCGGATGCACTTCCTCCACTTAGGGCGGACTGGTCTTTGGCCAGGGTTACCCCAGGTGTCGGTGGGGATGTTGCACTTTATCAGGGAGGCTTTGAGGGTGTCCCTGTAACGTTTCCTCTGCCCACCTTTGGCTCGCTTGCCGGGAAGGAGTTCCGAGTAGAGCGCTTGCTTTGGGGAGTCTTGTGTCTGGGGGCATGCGAACAATGTGGCCCGCCCAGCGGAGCTGATCGAGTGTGGTCAGTGCTTCGATGCTGGGGATGTTGGCCTGGTCGAGGACGCTAACGTTGGTGTGTCTGTCTTCCCAGGGGATTTGTAAGATCTTGCAGAGACATGAGGACCATTTTGGTCCTGTAGCAGGGGCAAAAACCCAATTGGAGGGGTTCAAACATGGAATTGGGGGAAAGATGGGCTTGGATTTGGGAGGTGACAAGTTCAAGGACTTTGGAGAGGAAAGGGAGGTTGGCGATGGGGCGGTCGTTTGCAAGGACTATAGAGTGTAGGGTTTTTTTTATGGAGAGAGGTGATGACGGCAGAGTTGAAGGAGAGGAGGATAGTACCTGAGGAGAAAGAACCGTTAACAATATCAGCTAACGTGTGAGCCAGGAAGGGTGAAGTTGGGTGGTTAGTAGTTCAATGGGAATAGGGTCGAGGGAGCAGGAAGTGGGTCTCGTGGATAGGGTGAGGGCAGAGAGATCATGAGGGGAGATCGGAGAGAAAGATGCATGTGCTCAAGTCCCTGGGGGTGGGATTTCAACCCACACCCTTCTGACTCCAAGGCTATCCAAGTGCTATCCACTAGCCACAGCTCTCTCATGTATCCTCCATGGGTACTGCTTGTACTATTACTGATTGTCCCATAGCCTCTCAAAGGCTTCTTGATTCATTACTGACTGGCTCGCCCCTGTGTCCATTTCCATGAAGACTGGAACGCCATCTATCTTGACTTCCATCCTCAACAGGGAACACTCGGTGGTGCAGGTAAACAGGCTATATACCTCATCGTGGGCCTGAGCTGCCTCTCTGCCTATCGTTTCTTAATCCGCGCTGGATTCATGGCCAACACAGTGAGTCATATTTCTTTTACACATTCGCTGGAGGTGGCCCTTTGTGCTGCAGCCTTTGCATACATAGTCTTTAAAGTAGTATTGGTGAGCCCTGTGATTCCCTCCACAACGCCAGCATGGAGCTACTCGGTTAGCCCCCCTCGGCAGACTCTGAGTTAAGGGACTCGCGGGCCTGTTCTCTCTTCCCTGAGAAGGTTCACGTTCTACGTTCCAGCCTCTAAAAGGCGCCATTCTGTGCACAGTACTTGCCGGGTTTGTGTCCTGAGGATGAGTCATCTGCCGAGAGCCGCAGGTCGAGGTCATGAATGACTGGCTCATGGAGATGGCCTTCTGCAGTGTGACTGTGGTATCCGCAGACAGTAGCTTTTGAAGAAGGCCCTCATGGCCGATTCCAGTGACAAAGATGTCCCGCAGTGCTTCGGTGAGGTGGTTGCGAAAATCACACAGTGCCGCCAGCCTCCTGAGGTCTGCAGCATATTTCGTGATCTCCTGGCCTTCGGGCCGACGGTGGGTGTAAAACAGGTGTCTGGCTGTGAGGATGCTCTCCTTGGGCTTGAGTTGTTCTTGGGTCAGCGTTACAAGCTCCTCGTACGTCTTGGTCATTGTCTTCGCTGGTGCCAGCAAGTCCCCGAGGAGGCCATAGACGGTGGGCCCACAACTGGTGAGCAGGATAGCTCTGCGCTTATCAGCCAGTGTGGCCGGATTGTCGCCTGCCAGGTCGTTTGTTGTGAAGAAATGGTCAAACCTCTCCACAAAGATCATCATCCCAATCATCACCATCGGCGAATTGCTGTAACGTACCAAGGTTAACCATTTTCGTGTGAAAGTACGTAATCTCGTCGCCAATTGTTGTGTCTTTGGATTCTCTGATAATGACTCCACGAGACAATGTGTTGTACTTGAACTGTCGTGACCCTAGTCCTTTATTGGTAACTCCAGAGTGAGGATCACACCTGGTGGCCTGCCTTTTATGCTAGGTCAGGCACACCTGTACAGGTAACCTGGTGGCACAGGCAGTAACCATGTAGGATGCATGACACTTACCTCACCACGGTACCACGAATGCAATACGGTAAACGCAAATTTTTTGGGGACTTGAATGTATATGAATCTAATGAGCCAACGGCACAATCTGTATGTGGAGGGAGAGAGTGGAGTGGTCATGGACGCACAAACAGAAACCACCAACACCTCTACTGCCAACGAAACACCACCGACTCACCCAAGATGGAAACGACCCTCCAAGGGTCAACCAGATAGAGCTAAGCCCAGAGCACAGTCAATGCATGAAGGCAATTTGCACAAAAGACTTGGGGAGAGTGATGTCATGTATCCTACATGGTTACTGCTTGTACTATTACAAGGTGTGCCACCAGAGGGCACTGCAGTGGGAGATTTGTAGGTTACCTGTACAGGTGTGCCTGGCTGAGTATAAAAGGCAGGCCACCAGGTGTGATCCTCACTCTGGAGTTACATTAAATGGACTAAGGTCACTACAGTTCAAGTACAACGCACTGTCTCGTGGAGTCATTATTAGAGCATCTGAAGATATAACAGCTGAGGTCCTCAATTTTACATAAGTTCAGGATCCGTGAACACAATGGGTCGATGTGAGTGATGTCACTAATTGCCAGGTCAACAATTTGCTACCCCTGAGGTGTGAGCAAGTTGAATGGTTACAGAGTCAATGTGAATTCGACACAAACAATGTGTTTTGCGGTCCCTCAGAATCGAGGAAAACTTGATTCCGCTCTAAGAATGAGTCCGTCAGTGGCTGAACAGTCCAATACGGGAACCACAGTCCCTGTCACAGGTGGGACAGATAGTCGTTGAGGGAAGGAGAGGGTGGGACTGGTTTGCCGCACGCTCCTTCCGCTGCCTGCGCTTGGTTTCTGCATGCTCTCGGTGACGAGACTCGAGGTGCTCAGCACCCTCCCGGATGCACTTCCTCCATTTAAGGCAGACTGGTCTTTGGCCAGGGACTCCCAGGTGTCAGTGGGGATGTTGCACTTTATCAGGGAGGCTTTGAGGGTGGTCCCCTGTAACGTTTCCGCTGCCCACCTTTGGCTTGTTTGCCGTGAAGGAGTTCCGAGTAGAGCGCTTGCTTTGGGAGTCTCGTGTCTGGCATGCAGACAATGTGGCCCGCCCAGCGGAGCTGATCGAGTGTGGTCAGTGCTGGGGATGTTGGCCTGGTCGAGGACGCTAACGTTGGTGCGTCTGTCCTCCCAGGGGATTTGTAGGATCTTTTGGAGACATTGTTGGTGGTATTTCTCCATTAATATCCATATTAAGACAGTGCAGTTTTAATCCTGCATTACTCTGTTTAGCAGAGGTGAGGGTGCTGCCCACTGAGTCACGGCAACAGTTGGCCCAGTGACTCCTGGTGCCTGTGTGAATCATTTCTGTTTTCATTACGCTTGTGTAACGGCAGTGAAGAGGGATGTCACCATAACCCAGGTCGGTGATTGGAGCGTGGGCAGGTACAGCAGGAGGGCGAGGTGGGGGTGAGGGAGCGGCGAGAGACTGCAGAGGGGCGTGATCGGGGCCCAGGAGAGGCATGAGTTCGGGGCCCAGGGGCAGCACGGGCCCAGCCCACACTGCGGTATGTGAGCCCACTGGGTCCGTGCAGCAGAGCAAGTCTCCAGCCGTCCTGGTTAACCCTTGCCACTGGATAAAGGCCGAGCTCTGTCAAGCCCGTGTGGTGGCTGATGTGTGACGGTCACCACACGTTAAAACAATCCAGGCTCAGGCATCTCCCACCCTTCAGGATGTAGTTCGGGATCCGGAATTTTCGGTCCTTCATTGAAACACCCGTGAACTTTTGGACGTGGAAGCAAGTCATCCTGGATTGGAGAGACCGCCAATGAGTGACTCTGTTTCGCAGTGCTTTCCACCAGTTGATTGAAGAACCAATGGGACCCTGCCCTGTGGGGAAGGGGTGGAGTTTCAGTGGACATCTTTGCAAGGGTGGGGACATCCTCAGGTGAGCAGGTGGAGGGGTGGGCGGGGCCTAGAAGTGAGAGGTGGGCGGGGCCAGAGGTGGAGATGGGCGGGGCCAACAGGTGGAGGGGTGGGCGGGGCCAACAGGTGAGGAGTGGGCGGGACCAACAGGTGAGGGTGTGCGGGGCCAGCAGGTGGAGGTGGGCGGGGCCAGCAGGTGGAGGTGGGCGGGACCAACAGGTGAGGTGTGGGCGGGGCCAACAGGTGGAGACGTGGGCGGGGCCAACAGGGTGAGTGGTGGACGGGGCCAACAGGTGAGTGGTGGACGGGGCCAACAGGTGGAGGTGTGGGCGGGGCCAACAGGTGGAGGTGTGGGCGGGGCCCAGCGAGTGCACAGAGCTGGCGGAGGTGACGCAGGGAGCGGTGTTTATGCCGTTCAGGTGCAGTCAGTCCCTGGGTCAAGAGGGGAGCCGGCAGCGACAGAATGGGCAAGAAAAAGAAAGATAGCAGCTCCGACCCCTATGGTAAGGGCAGAGGGCTGGACATGTTGGGGCTTGGGGAAAAGTTATCTTTCTGCATTCGTGCAATTAAGGGAGCTGTTTGAATCACTGCTGTTGACACTGAATGAGAAGGAAGTGTTGGATTATTTTAAAGTTTGAATGTGGCTCTGTCTGTCTCTCCATTAAACCTCTCCCGCTCCCCTCTCTCCAAACCCACCCCTCCTCTCCCCTCACCCACCCCTCTCTCCCAACCCACCCCTCCTCTCCCCTCCTCTCCAAACCCACCCCTCCTCTCCCCTCCTCTCCAAACCCACCCCTCCTCTCCCCTCACCCACCCCTCTCTCCAAACCCACCCCTCCTCTCCCCTCCTCTCCAAACCCACCCCTCCTCTCCCCTCCTCTCCAAACCCACCCCTCCTCTCCCCTCACCCACCCCTCTCTCCAAACCCACCCCTCCTCTCCCCTCCTCTCCAAACCCACCCCTCCTCTCCCCTCACCCACCCCTCTCTCCCAACCCACCCCTCCTCTCCTCTCCTCCTCTCCTCTCCAAACCCACCCCTCCTCTCCCCTCCTCTCCAAACCCACCCCTCTCTCCAAACCCACCCCTCCTCTCCCCTCCTCTCCAAACCCACCCCTCCTCTCCCCTCCTCTCCCCTCCTCTCCCCTCCTCTCCCCTCCTCTCCCCTCCTCTCCCAACCCACCCCTCCTCTCCCCTCCTCTCCAAACCCTCCCCTCCTCTCCCCTCCTCTCCAAACCCTCCCCTCCTCTCCAAACCCACCCCCTCAACTCAGTGGTTTGTTCACACCTTACTCTGCGATGCCGAGGAACATATTTCTCTGCCGTGTCTCAATGCCCCGAAGCAGGTTGGTAACCATGGTGTGCAATGATTTAACCATCACACAGCTATTGTGTGTGGGATTCCAGAGTTACTGGGCAATATGATTTCTGCTGTTCAGTTTTTTTTAAGACAGGCACACAATCGTTTGATCTGTGGTGGGTTTTGGTTGAAGGTCTGAGTATCATTTCCCGAAAAGGACTTTATAGTAGCAATGAACTATAATACTCTAATCTAATTAAATTCCTGTTTACCAAAGATTATTTTGGACTTTGATGCTTGAGATGAGAGTTGGTGATGAAATAGAAACATTTCCTCAAACTGGCAAACACAGAAAATAGGAGCTCAAGGAACCTGCACCACCATTCAATATGATCATGGCTGATTATTCCCTCAGGACCCCTTTCCTGCTTTTTCTCCCTACCCCTTGATCCCTTTAGCCGTAAGGGCCATATCTAACTCCCTCTTGAATATATCCAATGAACTGGCATCAACAACTCTCTGCGGTAGGGAATTCCACAGGTTAACAACTCTTTGGGTGAAGAAGTTTCTCCTCATCTCGGTCCTAAATGGCTTACCCCTTATCCTTAGACTGTGAGCCCTGGTTCTGGACTTCCCCAACATTGGGAACATTCTTCCTGCATCTAACCTGTCCAATCCCGTCAGAATTTTGTGAAGTGAAGTTAACTTTATCAAATCCAGATACTGACTTGGTGGTACTATGAAAGAAAAGACTTGCCTTTCACTATATTTCTCCAAGTGCTTTACAGGCAATGAAATACTGTCACTGTTTTAATGTGGGAAACGCCAATTTGCACACAGCAACATGATAATGACCACCTGAATTATTTTTTGTTATGCTGATTGAGGGATAAATATTGGCCAGGACACCGGGGGGAACTCCCCTGCTCGTCTTCCAAATAGTGCCCTGGGATCTTTTACGTCCACCTGAGAGGGCTCCTCCGACAGTGCAGTGCTCCCTCAGTACTGCCCCCTCAGACGGTGGGGCGCTCCCTCAGTACTGCCCCTCCGACAGTGGGGCGCTCCCTCAGTACTGCCCCTCCGACAGTGGGGCGCTCCCTCAGTACTGCCCCTCAGACGGTGGGGCGCTCCCTCCGTACTGCCCCTCCGACAGTGCAGCGCTCCCTCAATCCTGCCCCTCTGACAGTGGGGCGCTCCCTCAGTACTGCCCCTCTGACAGTGGGGCGCTCCCTCAGTACTGCCCCTCCGACGGTGCGGCACTCCCTCAGTACTGCCCCTCCGACAGTGGGGCGCTCCCTCAGTACTGCCCCTCCGACAGTGCGGCGCTCCCTCAGCACTGCCCCTCCGACAGTGCGGCGCTCCCTCAGCACTGCCCCTCCGACAGTGCGGCACTCCCTCAGTACTGCCCCTCGGACTGTGCGGCACTCCCTCAGTACTGCCCCTCCGACAGTGCGGCACTCCCTCAGTACTGCCCCTTCGACGGTGCGGCACTCCCTCAGTACTGCCCCTCCGACAGTGCGGCACTCCCTCAGTACTGCCCCTCCGACAGTGCGGCTCTCCTTCGGCACTGCACTGGAGTGTCAGCCTGGATTTCTGTGCTCAAGTTCCTGGAGTGGAACTTGAACCCACAATCTTCTAACTCAGTGGTGAGTGTGTTGCCCACTGAGCCACCACGGTTTGAAATGACCGTGCGCAGTGATGTAGGATGAATTTTTTCACCTAATCTTTGCTTCCTGATCTTAACTGTGGAGAATTGATCGGGAGGAAGGGGTGTCAGTGGATTGCAAATAAAAGGGGAAGCGAGCTGTCCCTCTAGTTAATCCCATGCAGTGTTGGACTGGGCAAGAGATACCCTCCCTAAAGGTGGGACTTTTAAAAGGAAATAATCTTATCTTTAAATAAGATAAGAATCTATTACAGTCATAGAATAGAATAATAGAATGGTTCTTCATCATCATAGACAGTCCATCGGAATCGAGGAAGACTTGCTTCCACTCTTAAAATGAGTCCTTGGGTGGCTGAACAGTCCAATATGAGAACCACAGTCCCTGTCACAGGTGGGACAGACAGTGGTTGAGGGAAGGGGAGGGTGGGACTGGTTTGCCGCACGCTCCTTCCGCTGCCTGCGCTTGATTCCTGCACGCTCTTGGCGATGAGACTCGAGGTGCTCAGCACTTCCTCCACTTGGGGGCGGTCTTTGGCCAGGGACTCCCAGGTGTCGGTGGGGATGTTGCACTTTATCAGGGAGGCTTTGAGGGTGTCCTTGTAACGTTTCCTCTGCCCACCTTTGGCTCGTTTGCCGTGAAGGAGTTCCGAGTGGAGCGCTTGCTTTGGGAGTCTCGTGTCGGGCATGTAGACAATGTGGCCCGCCCAGCGGAGCTGATCGAGTGTGGTCAGTGCTTCGATGCTGGGGATGTTGGCCTGGACGAGGACGCTAACGTTGGTGCGTCTGTCCTCCCAGGGGATTTGTAGGATCTTGCGGAGACATCGTTGGTGGTATTTCTCCAGCGACTTGAGGTGTCTACTGTACATGGTCCATGTCTCTGAGCCATACAGGAGGGCGGGTATCACTACAGCCCTGTAGACCATGAGCTTGGTGGCAGATTTGAGAATCCTTTACAGTCACAGAATAGAATCACAGAACGGTTACAACACAGAAGGAGGCCATTTGGCCCATCGAGCCCGTGCTGGCTCTCTGCAAGAGCACTTCAGCTAGTCCCACTCCCCCGCCCTTTCCCCATAGCTCAACAATTTATTTTCCTTCAGGAACTTATCCAACTCTATTTTTAAAGTCACAATTAAATCTGTCTCCACCCAACCTTTCAGGCAGTGCATTCCAGATCCTAACCACTCGCTGCGTAAAATAGTTTTTCTTAATGTGACCTTTGGTTCTTCTGCCAATCATAAATCTCTGTCCTCTGGTTCTCGACCCTTCCACCAATGGGAACAGTTTCTCTGCAACTGCTGTCTGTCTGGACTCCTCCCCCACCGCCATGATTTTGAAAGCCTCCATCAAATCTCTTCGCAACCTTCTCTGCTCCAAGGTCAACAGTCCCAACTTCTCCTGTCCATCCACGTAGAATCATACAATCACCACACAGAAGGGGGCCATTTTGGCCCATCATGTCTGTGCCGGCCGACCAAGAGCTACCCAGCCTAATCCCACTTTCCAGCTCTGGGTCCGTAGCCCTGCAGGTTACGACACTTCACGTACACATCCAGGTAATTTTTAAATGCAATGAGGGTTTCTGTCACAACCACATTTTCAGGCCGTGAGTTCCAGACCCCCACCATCCTCTGGGTGAAGAAATTTCCTCATCTCCCCTCTAAACCTCCCCCCAACCGCTTTAAATCGATGCCCTCTGGTTGTTGACCCCTCTGCCAAGGGAAACAGCTCCTTCCTATCCACTCGATCCAGGCCCCTCATTTTATACACCTCAATAAGGACTCTCCTCGGCCTCCTCTGTTCCAAAGAAAACAGACCCAGTCTATCCAATCTTTCCTCCTAGCCAACATTCTCCAATCCAGGCAACATCCTCGTAAATCTCCTCTCCACCCTCTCCAGTGCAATCACATCCTTCCTGTAAGGCGGTGACCAGAACTGCACGCAGTACTCCAGCTATGGCCTAAACCAGTGTTTTATACAGTTCGAGCATAACCCCTCTGCTCTTGTATTCTATGTCTCGGCTAATAAAGGCAAGTATCCCATATGCCTTCTTAACCACCTTATCTACCTGACCTACCTTCAGGGATCTGTGGACCTGCACTCCCAGGTCCCTCTGTTCCTCCACACCTCTGTGTCCTACCATTTAATATGTATTCCCTTGCTCTGTTGCCCCTTCCCAAATGAATTACATCACACTTTTCCTGATTGAATTCCATTTTCCCGTTGTTCCCGATATCCTCCTGCAGTCTGGAGCTTGGAAGCAAATGAGTTAGTGATTGCTTTGAAAGTCCTGCAGTTCTGCATACTTGGTTTAAGGTGGACAGTCCTCCTGTTTCTGCTCCCCCCACCCCCCCACACCCCACCGGCCTGCCACAAGACACGGGCAGATACAGTCGGGAGCTGGCTATTAAGTGAACCGAGAGCAAATTGCTGCTCGAGGTTTTCGTCGGGGTGTGTGTTGGAGCAAGGTGCACCCGGGGCCAGGGTTGCGATGAAGGATGGGTGACTGCTATTTGAGCAGAGAATGAGGAGCAGTCTGGTGCTGGTCAAGTGGAGGATACGTGGGGGGAGGGAAGTCAAAGGACACGGTACCCGTGGGAGATGTGGGCAGGGGGCGGGCCACCAGGGGACTTGGCAGGGTAGTAAGTGATCATCCTCATCATAGGCGGTAGCACGGAATCGAGGAAGACTTGCTTCCACTCTAAAAGTGAGTCCTTAGGTGGCTGAACAGTGCAATACAAGAACCACAGTCCCTGTCACAGGTGGGACAGACAGTGGTTGAGGGAAGGGGAGGGTGGGACAGGTTTGCCGCACGCTCCTTCCGCTGCCTACGCTTGGTTTCTGCACGCTCTCGGCGACGAGACTCGAGGTGCTCAGCACCCTCCCGGATGCACTTCCTCCACTTAGGGTGGACTGGTCTTTGGCCCAGGGGCTCCCAGGTGTCGGTGGGGATGTTGCACTTTATCAGGGAGGCTTTGAGGGTGGTCCCTTGTAACGTTTCCTCTGCCCACCTTTGGCTCGTTTGCCGTGAAGGAGTTCCGAGTAGAGCGCTTACTTTGGGAGTCTCTCGTGTCGGGACATGCGGACAATGTGGCCCTGCCCAGCGGAGCTGGTTGAGTGTGGTCAGTGCTTCGATGCTGGGGATGTTGGGTCTGGTCGCGGACGCTAACGTTGGTGCGTCTGTCCTCCCAGGGGATTTGCAGGATCTTGCGGAGACATCGTTGGTGGTATTTCTCCAGCGACTTGAGGTGTCTACTGTACACGGTCCATGTCTCTGAGCCATACTCTTGTTGGTATTTTCTGGCCAGTGTAATCGCCAGTTTAGTAACAGAGTGGTTATGTTACTGGACTAGCGATCCAGAGGCCTGGACTGATGATCCAGAGACACGAGTTAAAATGCCATCACGGCCACTGGGGTATATTAATTTACTTCATTTAAATAAATCTGAAATTTCCAAAAAAAAATGCTAGTAATGGTAATGGTGGCCATGTACGAAGGATTGTCGTTAAGACCCATCTGGTTCACTGATGTCCCTTCAGGGAAGGAAATCTGCTGCCCTTGCCCAGTCTGGCCTATATGTGACTCCAGACCCACAGCAATGTGGTTGATTCTTATCCACACTGGCTCACCCCCACCTTCTCCTGGGCAATTGGGGATGGGCAATAAATGGTGGGCTGGTCAGTGATGCCCACATCCCACGAATGAATGAAATACAAAATTGTTGTTTAGGGATAGATAGGCATGTGCGTGCTCGACAGCGGGGTCGGGAGAGGGGGAAGGTGGCTCTTGGCCACGACCTCTCCCACCTGGAAGGACAAGGGCAGCAGGTCCATGGGAACACCACCACCTTCACGTTCCCCTCCCAGTCACACACCATCCCGACTTGGAAATATATCGGCCGTTCCTCCATCGTCGCTGGGTCACAATCCTGGAACTCCCTCCCGAACAGCACTGTGGGAGCACCTTCACCACACGGACTGCAGCGGTTCAAGAAGGCGGCTCACCACCACCTTCTGAAGGGGCAAATAGGGATGGGCAATAAATGCCGGCCTTGCTAGCGACGCCCACATCCCAAAGGATTAATTTTAAAAAAATTGATAATGCAATGCTGCTGCTTTCCTCTGGTCGTTGCAAATCAAATGTCAATATCTAAGTCTGATATCCAGGCCCAAGCTTCTGATGTAACAGCGTGGATATCTTGCAGGCTGTCTGTGAATTCCCTCCGAGGGCACTGCTCAGGGTCTGATTAGGAGCTCCACAGTCGCATGATGGGGTTGCTTCAGTCTTCCACCGAATTGGGATGAGACTGGATAACCTCTTGTTGACAGGCGCAGATACGATGGTAAGTACTGCAGGGAATCGAATACCACCAGGGTGATCTCCTGGACTAGTGTCGATCGCCTGGATGGGTTTGAGAGGAATTTTCCCAGATTTTTTCTCCCCAATTGTCCTGTGATTTTATCTGGTTTTTGCCTCTCCCAGGAGATCACATGACTCCGGTTGGGGTGGAGTGTAGAATGTTTCAGTATAAGGGGTATCGCAGTTGTGTGGGGCGGACTGGTTGGGCTGGGTGCTCTTTGCCTTTCCGTCATTGTTCATAGGTTTATATGTAACCTTCAGGGCTGGTGACTGAGGGCCGAGCGGCTCTTTGTCGGCCGGCACGGACACGATGGGCCGAGATGGCCTCCTTCTGCGCTGTGGGTTTCTATGACCAGTTCTGAGGCAGTCGATGGTTGTCCACTGTTTGCGAGGAAGGTTTGATCCTTCACATTGTACTTTGGGGTCCTCCTGTAAGGAATCCATTCTGTATGTCGCAGTTCTTCCCAGAATTTCGCCCTCGGTCATCAAGGTTGATGGGAGATTGCCGAATGGTTTCGGTGACGGTCCATAATGGCCGTCTAGATTCGAGACGGGTTGCTGGGAGGTTGAGCTGTTTGTATGAACTTCAGTTATCACATTTATTTTTGCATGCTCCAGCAATATCTAGCGGCGTGTTTGGGTACGTCAAAGTGGGCCCTGGGACATCATGGGCCACCCTGACCTGTGAGAGAACATTTCCGCAGGTCGGGGCTATACAAAGAGCTGGAGCGCGATACTGCAGCTTCCAGCGCGAGCTGACACATGTGTGCACCGGCTTCGAGGTGGGCGACCGGGTGACATCATCAGGACCCAGGTCACGGTTCGGAGTGTGGGCAGGAACATCGGCGGGGCCCTGGTACAGCGGAGGAGAGGGAAGGTCGGGGCGGAGGAGTGATGAGGGATAGTGGCTGAGACTTGGTGGGTGATTGTGACAGAGAATGTTTGTGGCGGAGGAGCGGCGAGAGATCGGGGGCGGAGGAGCGGCGAGAGATCGGGGGCGGAGGAGCGGCGAGAGATCGGGGGCGGAGGAGCGGCGAGAGATCGGGGGCGGAGGAGCGGCGAGAGATCGGGGGCGGAGGAGCGGCGAGAGATCGGGGGCGGAGGAGCGGCGAGAGATCGGGGGCGGAGGAGGGGCGAGGGATCGTGGCGGAGGAGCGGCGAGAGATCGGGGGCGGAGGAGCGGCGAGAGATCGGGGCGGAGGAGGGGCGAGAGATCGTGGCGGAGGAGCGGCGAGGGATCGGGGGCGGAGGAGCGGCGAGAGATCGTGGCGGAGGAGCGGCGAGAGATCGGGGCGGAGGAGCGGCGAGAGATCGGGGGCGGAGGAGCGGCGAGAGATCGTGGCGGAGGAGCGGCGAGAGATCGTGGCGGAGGAGCGGCGAGAGATCGTGGCGGAGGAGCGGCGAGGGATCGGGGGCGGAGGAGCGGCGAGAGATCGTGGCGGAGGAGCGGCGAGAGATTGCGGCGAGAGATCGGGGCGGAGGTGCGGTGACTGAGGGTACGGGGCCCCAGAAGAGCCGAGGGCCCAGGGGCAGCACGGGCCCAGCCCACACTGCGGTATGTGAGCGCACTGGGTCCCAGCAGCAGAGCAGGTCTCCAGCCGTCCTGGTTAACCCTTGCCACTGGATAAAGGCCCAGCTCTGTCAAGCCCGTGTGGTGGCTGATGTGTGACGGTCACCACACGTTAAAACAATCCAGGCTCAGGCATCTTCCACCCTTCAATTGGAGTTCAGGACTGGAATATCGGGCCCTCCATTGGAACATCTGTGAACCCATGTGGGAGCAAGTCCTCCTGGTTCCAGGGACCGCCCATGATGATGATGATGATGGAAGTGGTTAATGAGCGCAGACAAGGAAGTTCAGGTCTTGCCAATCACACTTTATTTTATTGAACTAGTCGCTCCAGCCTACAATGAACCTCTTGTCCTTTCACTCCCAGACATACACTGAGCTGGCTGTTCAGGTCTGGGTGACCCTTGTGTGTGGCACACTCCTAGATTGCGGCGAGACACAGCTTGTTCTTGGAGGCAGTTGTTGGAGTCGAGTGATGACTGTCAAGGAGCACTGCTCATCATCATCATCATCATCATCGGCAGTCCTTGAAACCAAGCGGAAGGAGCGTGCGGCAAACCAGTCCCACCCTCCCTTCCCTCAACGACTATCTGTCCCACCCGTGACAGAGACTGTAATTCCCCTATTGGACTGTTGAGTCACCTGAGAACTCACTTTTAAAGTGGAAGCAAGTCTTCCTCGATTTCGAGGGACTGCCTGTGATGAGTAAGGGGTTATGGGAAGTGGAGCTGAGCCCATGATCAGATCTGCCATGATCGTATTAAATGGTGGAGCAGGCTCGAGGGGCCGTATGGCCCGCTCCTGCTCCTATTTCTTATGTGAGAGTTTGAAGGTCATTCGCTGGGCAGGAGTCAGGCAAAGAGCTCAAATCTCCGCCGCAGAGGTCCTTCTCCAGGGGATGTATGGGAACTGCCAAAAGATTTACACGTATGCACCTGTCGAGGCCGCCATTTTTGGCCCAAGATCTTTCGAAATTGCTGTAATCCAAATATCAGTGTTGACTGCGTTTGGGTGGGTTTTTAAAAAAAGGAATTAATGGGGAAAAACTCTTTAGACTTGTCGCTGGGTCAAAACCCTGAAACTCCCTCCCTAACAGCACTGTGGGAACATCACCACCTCCACGTTCCCCTCCCAGTCACACACCATCCTGATGTGTAAATACATTGGCCGTTCCTTCATCGTCGCTGGGTCACAATCCCGGAACTCCCTCCCTAACAGCACTGTGGGAGCACCTTCACCACACGGACTGCAGCGGTTCAAGAAGGCGGCTCACCACCACCTTCTCAAGGGGCAATTAGGGATGGGCAATATTTCATAGAATCATAGAAATTTACAGCACAGAACGAGACCATTTCGGCCAACCAAGAGCTACCCAGCCTAATCCCACTTTCCCGCTCTCGGTCCGTAGCCCTGTGGGTTACGGCACTTCAAGTGCACATCCAGGTACTTTTACTTTCAGGCAGTGAGTTCCCAGACCCCCACCACCCTCGGGTGAAGAAATCCCTCCTCATATCTCATCTAAACCTCGCACCAACTGCTTTAAACCCATGCCCCCTGGTTGTTGACCCCTCTGCCAAGGGAAACGGGTCCTATCCATTCTATCCAGGCCCCTCGTAATTTGAAACACCTCAATCAGATCTCCTCTGTTCCAAAGAAAACAGACCCAGCCTATCCACTCTTTTTCCTCAAGAATTGAGGATCACAATTAACAATTCCATCTGTTTTTATTTGGATACTGTGATGCACTGGTCTCCCCAATGGCACGGACAGTGATGGTCACGAATTGGCCGGAGTTCAGAAGGGTGCGGGCAACATTTTGAGTGTGGCTGGAATGGGGAACAGACTATTCCTGGACCTCATCATCATGGGCGGTCCCTGGAACCAGGAGGACTTGCTCCCACATGGGTTCACAGATGTTTCAATGGAGGGCCCGATATTCCAGGCCTGAACTCCAATTGAAGGGTGGAAGATGCCTGAGCCTGGATTGTTTTAACGTGTGGTGACCGTCACACATCAGCCACCACACGGGCTTGACAGAGCTCGGCCTTTATCCAGTGGCAAGGGTTAACCAGGACGGCTGGAGACCTGCTCTGCTGCACGGACCCAGTGCGCTCACATACCGCAGTGTGGGCTGGGCCCGTGCTGCCCCTGGGCCCTCGGCTCTTCTGGGGCCCTGTACCCTCAGTCGCCTCTCCCGGGCCCCGATCTCTCACCGCTCCTCCGCCCCGATCTCTCGCCGCTCCTCCGCCCCGATCTCTCACCGCTCCTCCGCCCCGATCTCTCGCCGCTCCTCCGCCCCGATCTCTCACCGCTCCTCCGCCCCCGATCTCTCACCGCTCCTCCGCCCCGATCTCGCGCCGCTCCTCCGCCCACAATGTTCCAGGACCCGGCGCTCCAGCTCCATCTCTAGCCCCGAGCTGCGCTGGTGTTCTCACACAGGTCGGGGTGGCCCACTAGCCGTGGCTGCAATAGCTGTGATCCATTGTGGGGGTTTGTGAAATGATTGAGCCTCACTCCTTCCCATCACCCTGCTGCCACACACAAACACACAGCGCACAAGGTCTGCCAGTAACGCCTGCAGTCCGAGTTGGTGCGTCTGTCCTCCCAGGGGATTTGCAGGATCTTGTGGAGACATCGTTGGTGGTATTTCTCCAGCGACTTGAGGTGTCTACTGTGCATGGTCCATGTCTCTGAGCCATACAGGAGGGCGGGTATTACTACAGCCCTGTAGACCATGAGCTTGGTGGCAGATTTGAGGGCCTGGTCTTCAAACACTCTTTTCCTCAGGCGGCCAAAGGCTGCACTGGTGCACTGGAGGCGGTGTTGGATCTCGTCATCAATGTCTGCTCTTCTTGATAAGAGGCTCCCGAGATAAGGGAACTGGTCCACATTATCCAGGGCCATGCCGTGGATCTTGATGACTGGGGGGCAGTGCTGTGCGGTGAGGACAGGCTGATGGAGGACCTTTGTCTTACTGATGTTTATTGAAGCACTGACCACACTCGACCAGCTCCGTTGGGCATTGTTCACATGTCAGACACGAGACTCCCAAAGCAAGCGCTCTACTCGGAACTCCTTCACGGCAAACGAGCCAAAGGTGGGCAGAGGAAACGTTACAAGGACACCCTCAAAGCCTCCCTGATAAAGTGCAACATCCCCACCGACACCTGGGAGTCCCTGGCCAAAGACCAGTCCGCCCTAAGTGGAGGAAGTGCATCCGGGAGGGCGCTGAGCACCTCGAGTCTCGTCGCCGAGAGCATGCAGAAATCAAACGCAGGCAGCGGAAGGAGCGTGCGGCAAACCAGTCCCACCCTCCCCTTCCCTCAACCACTATCTGTCCCACCTGTGACAGGGACCTTGCTTCTCGTATTGGACTGTTCATTCACCTAAGGAGTTATTTTTAGAGTGGAAGCAAGTCTTCCTCGATTCCGAGGGACTGCCTATGATGATATATTCCGAGAATGAATTAAAAAAAAAAACGCCTGAGGTTATATTACAGGT
Organism: Pristiophorus japonicus; assembly: GCF_044704955.1. Classification (NCBI taxonomy): domain Eukaryota; kingdom Metazoa; phylum Chordata; class Chondrichthyes; family Pristiophoridae; genus Pristiophorus; species Pristiophorus japonicus. The sequence goes on along the minus strand of NC_091995.1, from coordinate 3,034,769 downwards.
CAAAAGCAGGCAGCTATTTCTCGGTCATGAGTTTACTTGCGACATTCAGTTTAAAATTCCCATTGAAAAGAAAATTAGCTTATGTCTTAATTGGGCTTGTGACCGGTTCAGGCCTGTCTCTCTCCAGGAAGTGCTGGTGCTTATTGTTGCATCTCAGTCTCTGGGGATTTTTGGATCGTGTGAATTGGGTTCAAGGTTCTTTGGCAAACAACCTTTTGCAAAGTGGGAGTGAACCCAAGCTCCTAAGCATCACTGAACCTGTGTTCCTGCCTTGCTGAGTTATTGCGGTGTTTGTCAACCAGTGGATTAGTCCACCATTGTCGGCCGTGGCTCAGTGAGCTGCACTCGCGCCTCTGAGTGGTCATGGGTTGTGGCTTCAAATCCCACTCCAGGAAGTTGAGCACATAAATCTAGGCTGACACTCCCAGTGCTGAGGGAGTGCTGTACTGCGCTGTTGGAGGGGCAGTGCCGAGGGAGCTCCGCACCGCGCTGTCGGAGGGGCAGTGCCGAGGGAGCTCCGCGCTGTCGGAGGGGCAGTGCCGAGGGAGCTCCGCGCTGTCGGAGGGGCAGTGCCGAGGGAGCTCCGCGCTGTCGGAGGGGCAGTGCCGAGGGAGCTCCGCGCTGTCGGAGGGGCAGTGCCGAGGGAGCTCCGCGCTGTCGGAGGGGCAGTGCCGAGGGAGCTCCGCGCTGTCGGAGGGGCAGTGCCGAGGGAGCTCCGCGCTGTCGGAGGGGCAGTGCCGAGGGAGCGCCGCGCTGTCGGAGGGGCAGTGCCGAGGGAGCGCCGCGCTGTCGGAGGGGCAGTGCCGAGGGAGCTCCGCACCGCGCTGTCGGAGGGGCAGTGCCGAGGGAGCGCCGCACTGTCGGAGGTGCCGTCTTTTGGTTGAGGCGTTAAACCGAGGCCCCGCCTGCTCTCTCAGATGGACGAGAAAGATCCCAGGGCACTATTTCGAAGAAGAGCAGGGGAGTTATCCCCGGTGTTCTGGAGCAAATCTTTATTCCTCAATCAACAACATTATCACGTTGAGATGTTCGGTGGTCGTGAAAGGCGCTATAGAAATTCAAGTCTTTCTTTCTATTCGGAAGAAGAATTTGTATTTCCATTGTGCTTTTCATGACCCCAAGCGCTTTACAGCCAATGAAGTACTTTTGGAGTGTAGCCGTTGTAATGTGGGAAACGCGGCAGCCAATTTGCGCACAGCAAGCTCCCACAAACAGCAATGTGTCAATGACTGAACTCTCTCTCTGTGATGTTGTGCTTCACACCTATTTTCTTTAATTGCTATTTATTTTTCCTCAACTGAGGTTGAGGGGGGTACTGACAATTGATGGTTAAATTCAGAAGACTAGTTTTTTCTCCTCTTTCCCCAATTCGTTTGCTCGCCTGAATCCTTACAGGGCGAGTCTAGAACCAGGGGTTACAGTCTCAGAATCAGGGGTCGGCCATTTAGGACTGAGGTGAGGAGAAACTTCTTCACTCAGAGGGTGGTGAATCTTTGGAATTCTCTACCCCAGAGAGCTGTGGAGGCTCAGTCTTTGATTATATTCTAGGCTGAGATCAATAGATTTTTGGATAGCGAAGGATAGGGGGCTAGTGTAGGAAATGGAGTTGAGTTAGATCAGCCATGTTCTTATTGAGTGATGGAGCAGGCTCGATGGGCCGAATGGCTGACTCCTGCTCCTATTCTGTTCAGTGTTCATAGTACCAGAAGGCTATTCGGCCATGTGGAGAGTTGTAGCCGAGTCTGATGGGAGGAGAGGAATTGTCGTCTCCCCAGAATCTGTCCCGTACGCCACTTGCTCCAGAGGTGGTCTTCCTGACTATCCCATCCCTCCAACGGGATGGGAGTAGATGTTTCTTGCCAACCTCAATCAATTGATCGGGTAGCTGATCGGATTGGGTGGGCTGTAGAACGCGCACTCTGTATTGTTTCACGTGTTCAGAGACTCGAACGTCGAAATCACTGCAGAGCCAGGTGAATATAGGAGGCAGACAAAAATCAGGAAACTGTCGACCAGTTAGCCTCACACTTGTGGTTGGGGAAAATGCTGGAGTCCATTATTCAGGAAGCAGTCGTGGGACATTTGGTAAAGCATAAAATCAATCAAGCAGAGTCAGCATGGCTTCATGAGGTGTGATCTTATCGAAACGTGTAAGATTACGAGGGGGGGTTTGACACGGTGGATGCAGAGAGGATGTTTCCACTGATGGGGGAGACTAGAACTAGGGGGCATAATCTTAGAATAAGGGGCCGCCCATTTAAAACTGAGATGAGGAGGAATTTCTTCTCGCAGAGGGTTGTAAATCTGTGGAATTCTCTGCCCCAGGGAGCAGTGGAGGCTGGGTCATTGAATAAATTTATGGTGGAGATACAGATTTTTGAGCGCTAAGGGATTAAAGGGTTATGGGGAGCGGGCAGGGAAGTGGAGCTGAGTCCGTGATCGAATCAGCCATGGTCGTATTGAATGGCGGAGCAGGCTCGAAGGGGCCAGATGCTCCCATTTCTTGTATCAACCATTGAGCAGTGACCACGGCGAGGGAGGTCCTCTCCTGTCAGAGAAACATAGAAAATAGGTGCAGGAGTAGGCCATTTGCTCACAAGGTCCCACAAACATCACTGAGATGACCAACTGTGTTGATGCTGATTGATGGCGGGATGTTGGCCAAGAGACTGGGGAAGGAATTGTTTTCGAAATATTGGCCGTGGATTCCGTTGCGTCCACCTGAGAGAGCAGATGGGGGCCTGGGTTTAATGTCACCTCTGAAAGACGGCACCATCGACAGTGTGGCGCTCCCTTGGTACTGCCCCTCCGACAGTGTGGCGCTCCCTTGGTAGTGCCCCTCCGACAGTGCGGCACTCCCTCGGTACTGCACTGGGAGTGTCAGCCTTGATTTTTGTGCTCCAGTCCCAGGAGTGGGATTTGAACGAACAAAGTGAGTGGGCAAATATTTGGCCGATGGAATATAATGTGGGAAAATGTAAGGTTTTCCACTTTGGCAGAAAAAATAGAACAGTAAATTACTATTTAAATGGAGAAAGATTGCAAAGTGCTGCAGTACAGCGGGACCTGGGGGTACTTGTGCATGAAACACAAAAGGATAGTATGCAGGTACAGCAAGTGATCAGGAAGGCCAATGGTATCTTGGCCTTTATTGCAAAGGGGATGGAGTATAAAAGCAGGGAAGTCTTGCTACGGTTATACAGGGTATTGGTGAGGCCACACCTGGAGTACTGCGTACAATTTTGGTCTCCGTATTTAAGGAAAGCTATACTTGCATTGAAGGCTGTTCAGAGAAGGTTCACTAGGTTGATTCCAGAGATGAGGGGATTGACTTTTGAGGAAAGGTTGAGTAGGTTGGGTCCATACTCATTGGAATTCTGAAGAATGAGAGGTGATCTTATTAAAACATTTAAGATAATGAGGGGGCTCGACAAGGTGGATGCAGAGAAGATATTTCCACCCATAGGGGAAACTGAAACTAGGGCAGATAGTCTTAGAATAAGGGGCCGCCCATTTAAAATTGAGATGAGGAGGAATTTCTTTTCATGGAGGGTTGTAATTTGTGGAATTCTCTGCCCCAGAGAGCTGTGGAGGCTGGGTCATTGAATGTATTTAAGGTGGAGATAGACAGATTTTTGAGTGATAAGAGAGTAAAGAGTTATGGGGAGCGGGCAGGGAAGTGGAGCTGAGTCCATGATCGGATCAGCCATGATCGTATTAAATGGCGGAGCAGGCTCGAGGGGCCAAATGGCCGACTCCTGCTCCTATTTCTTATGTTCTTATGTAAATAAAGACTTGGATTGAAATAGCGCCTTTCACGACCACCGGACGTCTCAAGGCGCTTTACAGCCAATGAAGTACTTTTAGAGTGTGGACACTGTTGTAATGTGGGAAACGCGGCAGCTAATTTGCGCGCAGCAATGTGATAATGACAAGTTCATCTGTTTTTATTATGTTGATTGAGGGATAAATATCGTCTCCAGGGACTGGGGATAACTCCCCTGCTCTTCGAAATAATGCTGTGGGATCTTTTACGTCCTCCTGAGGGAGTAGCCGGGGCCTCGGTTTGATTGCCCCTCCGACAGTGCGGAGCTCCCTCAGTACTGCCCCTCCGACAGTGCAGAGCTCCCTCAGTACTGCCCCTCCGACAGTGCGGCGCTCCCTCAGTACTGCCCCTCCGACAGTGCAGCGCTCCCTCAGTACTGCCCTTCCGACAGTGCGACGCTCCCTCAGTACTGCCCCTCCGACAGTGCGGCGCTCCCTCAGTACTGGCCCTCCGACGGTGCGGCGCTCCCTCAGTACTGCCCCTCCGACAGTACGGAGCTCCCCCGCGGTACTGCCCCTCCGACAGTGCGGCGCTCCCTCAGTACTGCCCCTCCAGCAATGCGGAGCTCCCTCAGCACTGCCCCTCCGACGGTGCGGAGCTCCCTCAGCACTGCCCCTCCGACAGTGCGGCACTCCCTCAGTACTGCCCCTCCGACAGTGCGGCGCTCCCTCAGTACTGCCCCTCCGGCAATGCGGAGCTCCCTCAGCACTGCCCCTCCGACGGTGCGGAGCTCCCTCAGTACTGCCCCTCCGACAGTGCGGCGCTCCCTCGGCACTGCCCCTCCGACAGTGCGGAGCTCCCTCGGCACTGCACTGGGAGTGTCAGCCTGGGTTATATGCTCAAGTCCCTGGAGTGAGACTTAAACCCACAACCTTCTGACTCCGAGGCGAGAGAATGCTGCTCACTGAGCCACAGCTAACGCAACTAGGATTAAGTACAAGCCCCTTTATCGCGAACATTGAGAATTTGCTGACAAACATTGTACAGCCAGGAAAAAATGAATTCTGTGGGAGTTTTTGGCAGTAGACATTCTAATGTGGAGCCTGCTTGTTGGCTCCGGCCTAAAAGCTTCCTTACGGAGCCTCGGAGAGCTGCAACATCCCGGGTTTGATCGCCAATCCTTGTCCATTCACGCACTGCGCTATCAGAGACATCTAGGCAATGAGCCACTTCCTCAATGTGCACAGGGGAACACTTGTGGACAGAAAGCCAATTGCCTTTTTAAATGAGCTGAAATGTTTTTTCAGTGTCAACCGTAGCTCAGTGGGTGACACCCTCACCTCTCAGTCAGAAGGTCATGGGTTCGAGTCCCACTCCAGAGACTTGAGCACTAAAATCCAGGCTGACTTTCCCGGTGCAGTGCTGAGGGAGCGCCGCACTGTTGGGAGGGGCAGTACTGAGGGAGCGCCGCATTGAGGGAGTGCCGCACTGTCGGAGATGCCGTTTTTCGGATGAGACATTGAACCCCGTCTGCCCCCTCGAGTGGATGTAAAAGATCCCATGACACTACTTTGAAGAGCAGCGGGGAGTTAACCCTGGTGTCCTGGGCCATTATTTATCCTTCAATAAACATAACCAAATCAGATTTTCTGGGTGATTATCACGTTGCTGTTTGTGGGAGCTTGCTGTGCGCAAATTGGCTGCTGCGTTTCCCACATTACAACAGTGACTAGACTCCAAAAGTACTTCATTGGCTGTAAAAGCGCTTTGAGACGTCCGGTGTTCGTGAAAGGCGCTATAGAAATGCAAGTTATTCAGTGTGCTCGGTTGTGGCACAGAGCGGACTTCGCCTCAGGGCCACAAATTGTCCTCTGAGAGTGGAGTGCTCGTCGTGTTTGTGGTATCAATCCATGCGTTTCTACATTGACTGTGCATGCAGGCATGTAAAGATACGCCCCTTCCTTTGTATGCTCAATGCCCCACCAGCCTTATCTGCTGGATCACCCTCAGCGTATCCGGGAATGTGTGTATTTTTAGCCTCTGGCTTCAGGCGCCTCGCCCTGAGTGAGCACCGGGAACAATCTCACTACATCAGTCAATGTGCCCTGTGCTCAGGCAGGGCAAGGGAGGGGCTGTGGTGAGTTAATGAGTGGTTCCACAGTTTCACGCTTCACCAAAAAGCAACTTCCACAGCTAACCGAGCATGCTAAACTGACCCAACGAGTCCAGGGAATGTCACGAAAGAAAGACTTGCATTTATCATCATAGGCAGTCCCTCAAAATCAACTTGCTTAAACTCTAAAAGTGAGTTCTTAGGTGACCTGTATGGCTCAGAGACATGGACCATGTACAGTAGACACCTCAAGTCGCTGGAGGAATACCACCAACGATGTCTCCGCAAGATCCTGCAAATCCCCTGGGAGGACAGACGCACAAACGTTAGCGTCCTCGACCAGGCCAACATCCCCAGCATCGAAGCACTGACCACACTCGATCAGCTCCGCTGGGCGGGCCACATTGTCCACATGCCAGACACGAGACTCCCAAAGCAAGCGCTCGACTCTGAACTCCTTCACGGCAAACGAGCCAAAGGTGGGCAGAGGAAACGCTACAGGGACACCCTCAAAGCCTCCCTGATAAAGTGCAACATCCCCACCGACACCTGGGAGTCCCTGGCCAAAGACCGCCCTAAGTGGAGGAAGTGCATCCGGGAGGGCGCTGAGCACCTCGAGTCTCGTCGCCGAGAGCATGCAGAAACCAAGCGCAGGCAGCGGAAGGAGCGTGCGGTAAACCAGTCCCACCCTCCCCTTCCCTCAACCACTATTTGTCCCACCTGTGACAGAGACTGTAATTCCCGTATTGGACTGTTCAGCCACCTGAGAACTCACTTTCAGAGTGGAAGCAAGTCTTCCTCGGTTTCGAGGGACTGCCTATGAATGATGATGATAGAATGGAAATTGTGTTACTTTTTCCAGCCGCTAGATTAACTCACAGCGCTGCCTCTCGAATGTGGCCACAGCCCCCAAAGCAGTAGGAAAGGACGGTAACTGCTCACAAAATCCCAATGCGTGTAAAATGCTAATGACCTCAATTCGATGTAAATATTTGGATGGGAAGAGTCTGCAGGTTCCAAGGTGAAGTTGAACATCTTCATCATAGGCAGTCCCTTGGAATTGAGGAAGACTAGCTTCCACTCTAGAAACACAGAAACAAAGAAAATAGGTGCAGGAGTAGGCCATTCGGCCCTTCGAGCCTGCACCACCATTCAACCAGATTTTTAAAAAAAATGTAACTGAATTTAAATTCCCCATCTGCCATGGTGGGATTTGAACTCTGCTTTCCAGATTATTACTGTGGTGTATGAATAAAGAGTCTGACCAGATAGAGTGAGCGCAAAGTTAAAGTGTGACTTAAGTCCCTCCAACCTGTGATGCCTCCTTAAATACCTGTGCTCCCAAGGGATTGTGGGAACCCTTGGGACTCCAGTTGATGAGCCCTCTGGTGGTTAAACAAGGTATTTACAAGGTTACATGTGTAACAATTACCCCTGATTCCCCCTGCCCACCACAACCAGCCTCACCCCTGCTCGAGGTTCAACAGTTGGTCAAAGCACCCATGCGGCAGGGCTCCCGATTCCTGAAGGGTTACAGGCACTTGAGCTGGGCGTGGTTCGAGGGGCAATTACAATGAGGTAAACAGGGAACTGGCTCAGCAGGTGTAGTCGTGCACAAACAATGGGAAATGTTCAAACAGGAAATGCTTGCATTTTGAGAAAATGATTGGGAGTGTATACTGACAAAAGTTGATATTGTGTCGGTAGATATTCAAATGGTTTGATAAGCTACTGCGGTGTTGCAGGTAGTGTAGATGGATAGCATGCGATTACCAAGGGATATTAACAGAATAAGTGAATGGGCAACATTGTGGCAAATGGATTTCAATGTAAGAAAATGCAAGGGTCATCCACTTATCAACAACGAGGTTCAACATCACCTCCAGTGCGCCAGTGCAGCCTTCGGTCGCCTGAAGGAGAGAGTGTTTGAAGACCAGGCCCTCAAATCTGCCACCAAGCTCATGGTCTCCAGAGCTGTAGTGATACCCGCCCTCCTGTATGGCTCAGAGACATGGATCATGTACAGTAGACACCTCAAGTCGCTGGAGAAATACCACCAACGCTGTCTCCGCAAGATCCTGCAAATCCCCTGGGAGGACAGACGCACCAACGTTAGCGTCCTCGACCAGGCCCAACATCCCCAGCATCGACGCACTGACCGCACTCGACCAGCTCCGCTGGGCGGGCCACATTGTCCGCATGCCCCGACATGAGACTCCCCAAAGCAAGCGCTCTACTCGGAACTCCCAGAAAGCCTCCTTGATAAAATGCAACATCCCCACCAACACCTAGGAGTCCCTGGGCCTGAGACCACCCGAAGTGGAGGAAGTGCATCCGGGAGGGCGCTGAGCACCTCGAGTCTCGTCGCCGAGAGCATGCAGGAAGCAAGCGCAGGCAGCGGAAGGAGCGTGCGGCAAACCTGTCCCACCCACCCTTTCCCTCAACCACTGTCTGTCCCACCTGTGACAGGGACTGTGGTTCCCATATTGGACTGTTCAGCCACCGAAGGACTCACTTTTAGAGTGGAAGCAAGTCTTCCTCTATTCCGAGGGACTGCCTATGATGATGATCATGAGATGAGGGTACTTTATAAATGGTAAAAAGATAAAAACAGTGGAGGTCCAAAGAGAGTTAGGGGTCAGGTTCATAGATCAGTGAAATGTCCTGAGCAGGTACAGAAAATAATTAAAAAGGCTAATGGAATACTGGCCTTTATATCGAGAGGACTAGATTACAAGGAGGTAGAAGTTATGCTGCAGCTGTACAAACCCTGGTTAGACCACACCTGGAGCACTGTGAGCAGTTCTGGCCACCACACATTAGGAAGGATATATTGGCTTTGGAGTGAGTGCAGCATTGGCTTACCAGAATGATAGTCGGACTACAAGGGTTAAGTTACGAGCAGAGATTACACAAATTACGGTTGTGTTCCCTGGAATTTAGGTCGTCAGTGTGTGATCTGATTGAAGTTTTCAGGATTTTAAGGGGAACAGGTGGGGCAGATAGAGAGACACCATTCCCGCTGGTTCGGGACTCCAGGACTAAGGGGCACAGTCTAAAAATTAGAGCCAGACCTTTCCGGGGTGAAATGAGGAAACACTTCTACACACAAAGGCTGCTAGAGGTTCGGAACTCTCTTCCGCAAACGGCAATTGATGCTGGATCAATTGTTAATTTTAAATTGGAGATTGAGATCTTTTTGTTAACCAAAGGTATTGAGGGATATGGGACAAAGGCGGGTATATGGAGTGAGGTCGCAGGTCAGCCATAAGTACATCAGAAATAGGCCCCTCGAGCCTGCTCCGCCATTTAATACGATCATGGCTGATCCGATCATGGACTCAGCTCCACTTCCCTGCCCGCTCCCCATAACCCCTTATTCCCTTATCGGTTAAGAAAGCGTCTATCTCTGCCTCAAATTTATTCAATGTCCCGGCTTCCACAGCTCTCTGAGGCAGCGAATTCCACAGATTTACAACCCTCTGAGAGAAGAAATTTCTCCTCATCTCAGTTTTAAATGGGCGGCCCCTTATTCTAAGATCATGCCCCCTAGTTCTAGTCTCCCCCATCAGTGGAACCATCCTCTCTGCATCCACCTTGTCAAGCCCACTCATAATCTTATACATTTCGATAAGATCACCTCTCATTCTTCTGAATTCCAATCAGTAGAGGCCCAACCTAGCCATCATCATTATCATAGGCAGTCCCTCGGAATTGAGGAAGACTTGTTTCCACTCTTAACATGAGTCCTTCAGTGACTGAACAGTCCAATACAGGAACCACAGTCCCTGTCACAGGTGGGACAGACCGTGGTTGAGGGAAGGGGCGGGTGGGACTGGTTTGCCGCACGCTCCTTCCGCTGCCTGCGCTTGGTTTCTGCATGCTCTCGGCGATGAGACTCAAGGTGCTCAGCGCCCTCCCGGATGCACTTCCTCCACTGAGGGCGGACTGGTCTTTGGCCCAGGGACTCCCAGGTGTCAGTGGTAATGTTGCACTTTATCAGGGAGGCTTTGAGGGTGTCCTTGTAATGTTTCCTTTGCCCACCTAGGGCTCGCTTACCGTGAAGGAGTTCCAAGTAGAGCGCTTACTTGGGAGTCTCGTGTCTGGCATGCGGACAATGTGGCCCGCCCAGCGGAGCTGGTCGAGTGCGGTCAGTGTTTCGATGTTGGCCTGGTCGAGGACGCTAACGTTGGTGCGTCTGCCCTCCCAGGGGACTTGTAGGATCTTGCGGAGACATCGTTGGTGGTATTTCTCCAGCGACTTGAGGTGTCTGCTGTACATAGTCTGCATCTCTGAGCCATACAGGAGGGCGGGTATTACTACAGCCCTGTAGACCATGAGCTTGGTGGTAGAATTATCCCTCAATCAGCATAACAAAAAAAACAGAATACGTGGATCATTATCACATTGCTGTGTGTGGGAGCTTGCTGTGCGCAAATTGGCTGCCACGTTTCCCACATTACAACAGTGACTACACTCCAAAAATATTTTGTTGGCTGAGAGGCGCTTTGGGACGTCCAGTGGTCGTGAAAGACGTTATGTAAATGCCAGTCTGTCTTTATGTTCTCCCGGACACCCCTTGTGAGTGAAGCTTGGGCTAGAAGGAACGGTTGTCAACTTGCTGACCACACAAATGGGGCAGTTGGTTTGTCAAGGACTGCAGGCGTGGGTAGGGCAGATAGAAGTGAATGCACTATGATCCTGGAAACCAGCGACTGGGATGGAATGAAACCAGCAATGAACGAACAGGAACTGACCTTGAACTAATCAAAACTTGCTGTGACGCCATTTATTTGCGGCAATTTAATCATAAAACTGTCCCTGGTGATGTAATCTTTATCATCTTCTCACATCAAAGGAATTTCTACAGAGCCATCTAATTATCTCGCGCTAGTTTAGTTCCTGCTTGTGTGATTACAGTTTGCAATTTGGGCTCCAATCATAGGCAGTCCCTCGGAATCTAGGAAAACTCTTAACATGAGTCCTGAGGTGGCTGAACAGTCCAATACATGAACCACAGTCCCTGTCACAGGTGGGATAGACTCTGGTTGAGGGAAGGGGAGGGTGGGACTGGTTTGCCGCACGCTCCTTCCGCTGCCTGCGCTTGGTTTCTGCATGCTCTCGGCGACGAGACTCGAGGTGCTCAGCGCCCTCCCGGATGCACTTCCTCCACTTAGGGCGGACTGGTCTTTGGCCCAGGGACTCCCAGGTGTCGGTGGGGATGTTACACTTTATCAGGGAGGCTTTGAGGGTGTCCCTTGTAACGTTTCCTCTGCCCACCTTTGCTGTGAAGGAGTTCCCAGTAGAGCGCTTGCTTTGGGAGTCTCGTGTCGGGGGCATGCGGACAATGTGGCCCGCCCAGCGGAGCTGATCGAGTGTGGTCAGTGCTTCGATGCTGGGATTCAGGGCCCAGCTGCCCAATATTGTCCTAAGAACTCACTTTTAGAGTGGAAGCAAGTCTTCCTCGATTTCAAGGGGCTGCCTATGATGGTGATTGTTGACTGAAGCGCAAACTGTTCCCGGGCGTAAACTTTACCGCCCCGAAATCAGCAAAGGCGAAGATCCAGACCAACTCGCTCACTCGCTCTCTCTCGCGCTCCATCATAACATAAGAAATAGGAGCAGGAGTAAGCCATGCGGCCCCTCGAGCCTGCTCCGTCATTTAATACGATCATGGCTGATCTGATCATGGACTCAGCTCCACTTCCCTGCCCGCTCCCCATAACCCCTGATTCCCTTATCAGTTAACAAACTGTATATCTCTGTCTTAAATATATTCAATGTCCCAGCTTCCACAGCTCTCTGAGGCAGCGAATTCCACAGATTTACAATCCTCTGAGAGAAGAAATTCCTCCTCATCTCAGTTGTAAATGGGCAGCCCCTTATTCTAAGACCATGCCCCCTAGTTCTAGTCTCCCCCATCAGTGGAAACATCCTCCCTGCATCCACCTTGTCAAGCCCCCCTCATAATCTGATACGTTTCGATAAGATCACCTCTCATTGTTCTGAATTCCAATGAGTAGAGGCCCAACCTACTCAACCTTTCCTCATAAGTCAACCCCCTCATCTCTTGCGCTGTCTGTCACTCTCCTTAACCTGACTGCTTATCAGCATAAAGTCAGGCGTAGATAAGGTATACTACCACTTCAAGATGTACTGCACCACAGGGCATTACACAACTGATTCTCTCCATAGATACATTGGACCAGATGCTAATCACGATTTGGATTGCATGGAATGAGTTCTTTCCCCCTCACAAGTGGTGACCTAATCGAGGTGTTGAAGCTGATGAAAGGGTTTGATGGGGTAAATGCAGAGAAGATGTTTCCACTTGTAGCAAGACTACAACTTCGCTCCATCAATGTAAGACGGTCACTAAATCCAATGGGGAATTCAGGAGAAATTTCTTTACCCAGAGATTTATTACTCTGCCTTCTGTTGCCTGAGCCCCTAAGCTCTGGAAGTCTTTCCCTAAAGCTCTCCGCCTCTCTATCCTCCTTTTTAAGACGCTCCTTAAAACGTACCAAGCTTTTGGTCATCTGCCCAATTTCTCCTTATGTGGCTCGCTTTCAAATATTTTTGTCATGCAACACTGCTGTGAAGTGTCTTGGGGCGTTTCGCTACTTTAAAGGCGCTATATAAATGCAAGTTGTTGGGTGGTTAGAAACATAGAAAATAGGTGCAGGAGTAGGCCATTCGGCCCTTCGAGCCTGCACCGCCATTCAATGAGTTCATGGCTGATCATGCAACTTCAGTACCTCATTCCTGCTTTCACGCCATACTCCTTGATCCCCCTAGTAGTAAGGACTACATCTAACTCCATTTTGAATATATTTAGTGAATTGGCCTCAACAACTTTCTGTGGTGGAGAATGCCACAGGTTCACCACTCTCTGGGTGAAGAAGTTTCTCCTCATCTCGGTCCTAAATGGCTTACCCCTTATCCTTAGACTGTGACCCCTGGTTCTGGACTTCCCCAACATTGGGAACATTCTACCTGCATCCAACCTGTCCAGTCCCGTCTGAATTTTATATGCTTCTATGAGATCCCCTCTCATTCTTCTAAATTCCAGTGAATATAAGCCTAGTCGGTCCAGTCTTTCTTCAAATGTCAGTCCTGCCATCCCGGGAATCAGCATGATGAACCTTCGCTACACTCCCTCAATAGCAAGAACGTCCTTCCTCAGATTAGGAGACCAAAATTGAACACAATATTCAAGGCGTGGCCTCACCAAGGCCCTGTACAACTGCAGTAAGATCTCCCTGCTCCTATACTCAAATCCTCTTGCTATGAAGGCCAACATACCATTTGCCGCCTTCACCACCTGCTGTACCTGCATGCCAACCTTCAATGACTGATGTACCATGACACCCAGGTCTCGTTGCACCTCCCCTTTTCCTAATCTGCCAACATTCAGATTATTTTCTGCCTTCCTGTTTTTGCCCCCAAAGTGAATAACCTCACATTTATCCACATTATACTTCATCTGCCATGTATTTAGAATATGTAGCGTGCGACCACGGAGTGGTTGAGGGAGGAGCAGAGATATTTAAGGGGTAGTTGGATTAACACCTGAAGGAGAAACGAATGGAAGGTAATGCTGCTGGGGTGAGGTATAGAGGGGTGAGAGGAGGCTCGCGTGGAGCTTAAACACCGGCACGGATCTGTTGGGCTGAATGGCCTGTTTCTGTGCCCTCAGCTCATCCGCTGCCAAAACCCTCATCCGTGCCTTTGTTACCTCCAGACTTGACTCTTCCAACGCACTCCTGGCTGGCCTCCCACATCCTACCCTCCGTAAACCAGAGGTGCTCGAAAACTCGGCAGCCCGTGTCCTAACTCACACCCAGTCTCACTCACCCATCACCCCCTGTGCTCACTGACCCGTGTCCTAACTCACACCAAGTCCCACTCACCCATCACCCCCTGTGCTCACTGACCCGTGTCCTAACTCACACCCAGTCCCACTCACCCATCACCCCCTGTGCTCACTGCCCCGTGTCCTAACTCGCACCGAGTCCCGCTCACCCATCACCCCCTGTGCTCACTGCCCCGTGTCCTAACTCACACCCAGTCCCACTCACCCATCGCCCCCTGTGCTCACTGACCCGTGTCCTAACTCGCACCCAGTCCCACTCACCCATCACCCCCTGTGCTCACTGCCCCGTGTCCTAACTCGCACCGAGTCCCGCTCACCCATCACCCCCTGTGCTCACTGCCCCGTGTCCTAACTCACACCCAGTCCCACTCACCCATCACCTCCTGTGCTCACTGACCCGTGTCCTGACTCGCACCGAGTCCCGCTCACCCATCACCCCCTGTGCTCGCCGACCTACATTGGCTCCCGGTTAAACAACGTCTCGATTTCAAAATTCTCCCCCTTGTTTACAAATCCCTCCATGGCCCTCGCCCCTCCCTATCTCTGTAATCTCCTCCAGCCCCACAACCCCCCCGAGATGTCTGCGCTCCTCTAATTCTGTCCTCCTGACCATCCCTGATTATCATCGCTCCACCATCGGTGGCCGTGCCTTCAGCTGCCTGGGCCCCAAGCTCTGGAACTCCCTCCCTAAACCTCTCCGCCTCTCCATCTCACTTTCCTCCTTCAACCCGCTCCTTAAAACCTCCCTCTTTGACGAGCTTTTGGTCATCTGCCCAATTTCTCCTTATGTGGCTCAGTGTCAAATGTTTTTGTATTGTAACATTAAGAGCGCTATGCAATTACAAGTTGATGTTGTTATACTTCTAGTAAAGGGCACAACCTTTTACTCGAATGTTCCAGGGATGAGGGACTTCAGTGACGTGGGGAGACTGGAGAAGCCGGGGTTGTTCTCCTTGGCGTAGAGAAGGCTGAGGGGAGATTTGATAGGTCAGTCCCGCCATCTCGGGAATCAGTCTATCAAGAAAGACTGGATCAACTGGGCTTGTATTCACTGGAGTTCAGAAGAATGAGAGGGGATCTCATAGAAATGTTTAAAATTCTGATGGGTTTAGACAGGTTAGATGCAGGAAGAATGTTCCCAATGTTGGGGAAGTCCAGAACCAGGGGTCACAGTCTAAGGAAAAGGGGTAAGCCATTTAGGACCGAGATGAGGAGAAACTTCTTCACCCAGAGAGTGGTGAACCTGTGGAATTCTCTACCACAGAAAGTAGTTGAGGCCAATTCACTAAATATATTCAAAAAGGAGTTGGATATAGTTCTTACTACTAGGGGAATCAAGGGGTATGGCGAGAAAGCAGGAATGGGGTACTGAAGTTGCATGTTCAGCCATGAACTCATTGAATGGCGGTGCAGGCTAGAAGGGCCGAATGGCCTACTCCTGCACCTATTTTCTATGTTTCTATGTTCAAAATCATGAATGGTGTGGAGAGAGTAAATAAGAGGTTTAGGAGATTTACCAGGATGTTGGGAGGACTGGAGAATTTTGGCTATGAGGAAAGATTGGACAGGCTGGGTCTGTTTTCTTTGGAACAGAGGAGGCCGAGGAGAGATTTAATTGAGGTGTATAAAATTATGAGGGGCCTGGATAGGAAGGACCTGTTTCCCTTAGCAGAGAGGTCAACAACCAGGGGGCACAGATTTAAAGTAATTGGGGGGAGGTGTAGAGGGGATTTGAGGGGAAATGTCTTCACCCAGAGGGTGGTGGGGGTCTGGAACTCACGGCCTGAAAGGGTGGTAGAGGCAGAAACCCTCACCACATTTAAAAAGTACCTGGATGTGCACCTGAAGTGCCATAACCCACAGGGCTACGGGCCGAGAGCTGGAAAGTGGGATTAGGCTGGGTAGCTCTTGGTCGGCCGGCACGGACACGATGGGCCGAAATGGCCTCCTTCCGTGCTGTAAATTTCTATGGTTCTATGAAATAAAGCGACACTGCGGTCAAATTATATCTCGTAACACTCCTGTGAAGCGCGATGGGGCGTTTTGCTACAGTTTAAAGGTGCTATATAAATGCAAGTTTTTGTTGTTGGCATTGGTAAACTGGCAAAGTGAAGTTAACTTTGAGGAAATGTATGAAGACTGCCTCTGCTTCATCACCAGCTGTCATCTCAAATGTCAAAGACCGAAGTAATCATTCGCAAAAAGGAATTTAACTAATTAGAGTTTTATACTTCTATGCAACTTTGGGCAAAGTTCAGGAAATGATCCTGGGATCTTCAAGCAAAACGCACCACAATCAACTGATTGTGTTTATTTAAAAACTTAATTGCAGAAGTCATATTGCCTGGACACAATGGTGAATCATTGCACACGAGTGTCGAAACATAGACACATCGAAACTAGGAGCAGTAGTCGGCCATTCGGCCATTCGAGCCTGCACCACCATTCAATATGATCATGGCTGATCCTCTATCTCAACACCATATTCCTGCTTTCTCTCCATACCCCTTGATGCCTTTTGTTTCTAGAAATCTATCTGTCTCCCTCTTAACTATATTCAGTGACTTGGCCTCCACAGCCTTCTGTGGTAGAGAATTCCACAGGTTCACCACCCTCGGAGTGAGAACATTTCTCCTCATCTCGGTCCTAAATTTCCTACCCCGTATCCTGAGACTGTGACCCCTTGTTCTAGACTTCCCAGCCCCGGGGGAAACATCCTCCCCGCATCCAGTCTGTCCAACCCCGTCAGAATTTTATACCTTTCAATGAGATCCCCTCTCATTCTTCTAAACTCTAGTGAATACAGGCCCAGTCGACCCAATCTCTCCTCATACCACAGTCCTGCCATCCCAGGAATCAGTCTGGTGAACCTTTGCTGCACTCCCTCTGTGGCAAGTGTATCCTTTCTTAGGTAAGGAGACCAAAATTGCACACAATACTCCAGGTGTGGTCTCACCAAGGCCCTGTATAACTGTAGTAAGACATCCTTGCTCCTGTACTCAAACCCTCTTGCAATGAAGGCCAACATACCATTTGCCCCTAACTGCTTGCTGCACCTGCAGGTTTGCTTTCAATGACTGGTGTACAAGGACACCCAGGTCCCTCAGTACATCGACACTTCGCAAGCCATCACCATTTAAATAATACTTTGTCCTTGTGTTTTTCCTACCAAAGTGGATAACTTCACATTTATCCACGTTATACTGAATCTGCCATGTGTTTGCCCACTCACTCAACCTATCTAAATCACCTTGCAGCATCTCTGCATCCTCCTCACAACTCACAATCCCACCTAGTTTTATGTCGTCAGCAAACTTGGAAATGTTACAGTTGGTTATATATATATATTATTAGCTGGGGCCCAAGCACTGCATTTAGGGTTAGGGTTAGTGTTACCCAACTAGTCACTGCCCGCCACCCCGAAAAAGACCCGTTTATTCCTCCTCTCTGTTTCCTGTCAGTTAACCAATTTTCAGTAAATGCCATGATCAGCCTGTTGAGCTGATCTGGACAATTCCTCGGCAGGAAGAGGGCATGATGTACCATCTACAGCACAGGCTTGAACAGACTCTGTCAGCTACAGGAGTTATGTAACATTCAGCTGTGTGTGTTGTGAACAGCAAGAATTAAGACGATAAATATCGCGACAGAGTCAAACGTGCGTCGTTTACTTAATCATCATCATAGGCAGTCCCTCAGAATCGAGGAAGACTTGCTTCCACTCTAAAAGTGAGTTCTCAGGTGACTGAACCGTCCAATACGGGAATTACAGTCTCGGTCACAGGTGGGACAGACAGTGGTTGGAGGAAAGGGGAGGGTGGGACTGGTTTGCCGCACGCTCCTTCCGCTGCCTGCGCAAATCCTTGGCACGCTCCTTCTGTTCCTTGATAAAATGCAACATCCCCAGCATCGAAGCACTGACCACACTCGACCAGCTCCGCTGGGCGGGCCACATTGTCCGCATGCCCCAGACACGAGGCTCCCAAAGCAAGCGCTTCACTCAACTCCTACACGGCAAGCGAGCCCCAGGTGGGCAGAGGGAAACGTTTCAAGGACACCCTCAAAGCCTCCCTGATAAAGTGCGACATCCCCACCGACACCTGGGAGTCCCTGGCCAAAGACCAGTCTGCCCTAAGTGGAGGAAGTGCATCCGGGAGGGCGCTGAGCACCTCGAGTCTCGTCGCCGAGAGCATGCAGAAACCAAGCGCAGGCAGCGGAAGGAGCGTGCGGCAAACCAGTCCCACCCTCCCCTTCCCTCAACCACTGTCTGTCCCACCTGTGACAGGGACTGTGGTTCCCGTATTGGACTGTTCAGCCACCTGAGGAGTTAAGAGTGGAAGCAAGTCTTCCTCGATCCCGAGGGACTGTCTGTGATGACATTCTCTCCCGATGTCGATGTGACAGACCTCCCTCCCAAATAAACCTGCTGCCTCGCTGAGGTTGGCCACCAGGAACATGCTTTGCCCGTTCTTGCACCCCTCTCATTCCCCACCCCACTTTCCCACTTTTGTTTCCTCGAAGGACCAGGCAGTCTCAAGATCATCGCCATGTTCGATTTAAAACCAGCTGCACTCGCATTGTGCTGTGTGTCCCCCTCCTCTGTGAGGACACAACCTTTGGTTTTAAGCTGCATTCTTGTAAACCGATGGAGGAAACATAAGAACAATAGAGATAGGAGCAGGAGTCGGCCATTCGGCCCCTCGAGCCTGCTCCACCATTTAATACCATCATGGCTGATCTGATAATGGACTCAGCTCCACTTCCCTGCCCACTCCCCATAACCCTTAATCCCTTAACGGTCAACAATCTGTCTATCTCCGCCTTAAATTTATTCAATGTCCCGGCTTCCACAGCTCTCTGAGGCAGAGAATTCCACAAATTTACAACCCTCAGAGAAGAAATTCCTCCTCATCTCAGTTTTAAATGGGCGACCCCTTATTCTAAGACCATGCCCCCTAGTTCTAGTCTCCCCCATCAGTGGAAACATCCTCTCTGCATCCACCTTGTCAAGCCCCCTCATAATCTTATACGTTTCGATAAGATCACCTCTCATTCTTCTGAATTCCAATGAGTCGAGGCCCAACCTACTCAACCTTTCCTCATACGTCAACCCCCTCATCCCCGGAATCAACTGAGTCTGATCAAGGGAGAGGCTGAGCTGGAGTCGTTGCGTACTTGTCTGTTGCTGCTTTGCATACAGTGTCGCCTCCTGGGGTTTGGTTTATGTCGGCAGCCCCTTCTGCCCCTTTCCCCGAGCTAGCCCCTTCTGCATCCTTTCCCCGAGCTGGCATGGCTGTGTGTGCTCCCTGTTATTGGAGCCTCCTTTGTTAGTGAGTGCAACAGTGCGTAGTGTTGACTGAGCAAGCCTTGTGATGTTGTTCCTGCTTCTAAGGGAACTCTAAACGGCTGTTTTTGTTCCCATTAATTTTTAAGCTGCCAGCATGTTCTGACAACCTTGCAAGGCTGGAACTTCCAGCCTTGTCATGCAGCATGAATGCAGAAGCCTGGGGGATCGCCACTGTATCAAGGCGCTAAACATTTGTTTGTTGTGCAGTGCTTGAGTCTTGCTGTTTGCTGCAAAGGTCTTAACTCACAAAAGGAGCCTTAAAAGAAAGAACAATCCTGCATTTCTGCAGCGCCTTTCACAATCTAGGGGCTAAAACGCTTCTGTGTCAGCTGTGACTGTGTGTGTGTATCTCTCTGTCGCCTGAGTCAGAAGGTTATGTGTTGAAAACCCACTCCAGGGATTTGAGCACAAACAAATCTCGGCTGACACTGCCAGAGCTGAAGGAGCGCCGCACTGTCGGAGGGGAGTACTGAGGGAGCGCCATACTGCGCTGTCAGAGGGGCAGTACTGAGAGAGCACTGCACTGCACTGTCGGAGGGGAGTACTGAGGGAGCGCCATACTGCGCTGTCAGAGGGGCAGTACTGAGGGAGGCCCTTAGAGGGGCAGTACTGAGGGAGCGCCACACAGCGCTGATGGAATGGCCATACTGAGGGAGCGCTGTACTGTCAGCGGGGCAGTACTGAGGGAGTGCCGCACTGTCGGAGGGGCAGTACTGAGGGAGTGCCGCACTGTCGGAGGGGCAGTACTGAGGGAGTGCTGCACTGTTGGAGGGGCCCTCTTTTGGATGAGATGTGCAAACCGAGGCCCTCTCGGGTGGATGTAAAAGATCCCAGGGCACTATTGCGAAGAAGAGCAGGGGAGTTATCCCCGGTGTCCTGGGGCCAATATTTATCCCTCAATCAAGGTTTAAAAAAAAAATTATCTGATCATTATCACATTGCTGTGTGTGGGAGCTTGCTGTGCGCAAATTGGCTGCTGCGTTTCCCACATTACAACAGTGACTGCACGCCAAAAGTACTTCATTGGCTGTAAAGCACTTTGAGACATCCGATGGTCGTGAAAGGCGCTATATAAATGCAAGTCTTTCTTTTCTTTTACAGCCAATGAGCTATTGGAATGCAGCAATGTGCGCACAACAAACTCCCACAAACGACAATATGTTGATGACCAGATAATCTGTTTTTGTTATGTTGATTGAGGGATAAATATTGGCCCAGGACACCAGGGAGAACTCTCCTGCTCTTCTTCGAAATAATGCCATGGGAGCTTTTGCCTGAGCGGGCGGACGGGGCCTTGGTTTAACGGTATCTGTGGCAGTGCAGCATTCCCTCAGTCTTGCACTGGGATTGTCGGCTTTACATTACAACGGGCTTGGGGGTAATACTTCAGCATGGATAGAGGATTGGCTAACTAACAGAAAACAGAGAGTCGGGATAAATGGTTCATTTTCCGGTTGGCAAACAGTAACTAGTGGGGTGCTGCAGGGATCAGTGCTGGGACCCCAACTATTTACACTCAGTCTGTTCATCCAAGTCGTTAATATAGATTGTAACGTAGCCAAACTTGCGGATGACACAAACATGGTTGGGAGAGCAAATTGTGAAGAGGACTCAGAATCTGCAAAGGGATAGAAACAGAGAAAATAGGTGCAGGAGTAGGCTAATCGGCCTTTCGAGCCTGCACCACCATTCAATAAGAGCATTCACCTCAGTACCCCTTTCCTGCTTTCTCTCCATACCCCTTGATCCCTTTAGCTGTAAGGGCCATATCTAACTCCCTCTTGAATATATCCAATGAACTGGCATCAACAACTCCCTGCGGTAGAGAATTCCACAGGTTAACAACTCTGAGTGAAGAAGTTTCTCCTCATTTCGGTTCTAAATGGCTTACCCCTTATCCTTAGACTGTGAACCCCTGGTTCTGGACTTCCCCAACTGCGGGAACATTCTTCCTGCATCTAACCTGTCCAGTCCCGTCAGAATTTTATATGTTTCTATGAGATCCCCTCTCATCCTTCTAAACTCCAGTGAATACAGGCTCAGTTGATCCAGTCTCTCCTCATATGTCAGTCCTGTCATCCCGGGAATCAGTCTGGTGAACCTTCGCTAGACTCTCTCAATAGCAAGAATGTCCTTCTTCAGATTAGGAGACCAAAATTGAACACAATATTCCAGGTGAAGCCTCACCAAGGCCCTGTACAACTGCAGTAAGACCTCCCTGCTCCTCTACTCAAATCCCCTAGCTATGAAGGCCAACATACCATTTGCCGCCTTCATCGCCTGCTGTACCTGTATGCCAACTTTCAATGACTGATGTACCATCACACCCAGGTCTCATTTCACCTCCCCTTTTCCTAACCTGCCGCCTTGTTTTTGCCACCAAAGTGGATAACCTCACATTTATCCACATTATACTGCATCTGCCATGTATTTTCCCACTCGCCTAACCTGTCCAAGTCACCCTGCAGCCTCTTAGCATTCTCCTCACAGCTCACACCATCACCCAGCTTAGTGTCATCTGCAAACTTGGAGATATTACACTCAATTCTTTCATCTAAATTATTGTAATTAGCTGGGGTCCCAGCACTGAGCCCTGCGGCACCCCACTAGTCACTCACTGCCATTCTAAAAAGGACCCGTTTATCCCGACTCTCTGCTTCCTGTCTGCCAACCAGTTCTCTATCCACGTCAGTACATTACCCCCAGTACCATGTGCTTTGATTTTGCACACCAATCTCTTGTGTGGGACCTTTTCAAAAGCCTTTTGAAAGTCCAAATACACCACATCCACTGGCTCCCCCTTGTCCACTCTACTAGTTACATCCTCAAAAAATTCCAGAAGATTTGTCAAGCATGATTTCCCTTTCATAAATCCATGCTGACTTGGACCGATCCTGTCACTGCTTTCCAAATGCGCTGCTATTTCATCTTTAATAATTGATTCCAACATTTTCCCCACTACTGATGTCAGGCTAACCGGTCTATAATTACCCGTTTTCTCTCCCCCTCCTTTAACAAGGTGTTATATCAGCTACCCTCCAGTCCATCGGAACTGATCCAGAGTCGATAGACTGTTGGAAAATGATCATCAATGCATCCACTATTTCTAGGGCCACTTCCTTAAGTACTCTGGGATACAGACTATCGGGCCCCGGGGATTTATCGGCCTTCAATCCCATCAATTTCCCTAACACAATTTCCTGACTAATAAGGATTTCCTTCAGTTCCTTCTTGTCGCTCGAACCTCGGTCCCCTAGTATTTCCGGAAGGTTATTTGTGTCTTCCTTCGTGAAGACAGAACCAAAGTATTTGTTTAACTGGTCTGTCATTTCTTTGTTCCCCATTATAAATTCACCTGAATCTGACTGCAAGGGACCTACGTTTGTCTTCACTAAT
This sequence comes from Pristiophorus japonicus, assembly GCF_044704955.1. NCBI lineage: Eukaryota > Metazoa > Chordata > Chondrichthyes > Pristiophoridae > Pristiophorus > Pristiophorus japonicus. The sequence goes on along the minus strand of NC_091995.1, from coordinate 3,012,271 downwards.
CTTTTTCTCTTCACATATCTATAGAAGCTTTTGCAGTCAGTTTTTATGTTCCCAGCAAGCTTCCTCACATACTCTATTTTCGCCCTCCTAATTAAAACCTTTGTCCTCCTCTGCTGAATTCTAAATTTCTCCCAGTCCTCAGGTTTACTGCTTTTTCTGGCCAATTTATCTGTCTCTTCCTTGTATTTAATACTGTCCCTAATTTCCCTTGTTAGCCACGGTTGAGCCACTTTCCCCATTTTATTTTTACTCCAGACAGGGATGTACAATTGTTAAAGTTCATCCATGTGATCTTTAAATGTCTGCCATTGCCTATCCACTGACAACCCTTTAAGTATCATTCACCAGTGTATTCTAGCCAATTCACGTCTCCTGCGATTGAAGTTACCTTTCCTTAAGGTCAGGAACCTAGTCTTTGAATTAACTGTGTCACTCTCCATCTTAATAAAGAATTCTACCATATTATGGTCACTCTTCCCCAAGGGGCCTCGCACAACAAGATTGCTAATTAGTCCTTTCTCATTACACATCACCCAGTCTAGTGTGGCCAGCTCCCTGGTTGGTTCCTCGACATATTGGTCTAGAAAACCATTCCTAATCCACTCCAGGCAATCCTCCTCCACCGCATTGCTACCAGTTAGGTTAGCCCAATCTCTATAGATGAAAGTTGCCCATGATAATTGCTGTACCTTTATTGCATGCATCCTTAATTTCTTGTCTGATGCTGTCCCCAACCTCACTACTACTGTTTGGTGGTCTGTACACAACTCCCACTAGTGTTTTCTGCCCTTTGTTATTCCGCAGCTCCACCCATACCGATTCCACATCATCCAAGCTAATGTCCTTCCTTACTATTGCATTAATTTCCTCTTTAACCAGCAACGCCACCCCACCTCCTTTTCCTTTCTGTCTATCCTTCCTGAATATTGAATACCCCTGGATGTTGAGTTCCCAGCCTTGGTCACCCTGGAGCCATGTCTCCGTAATCCCAATTATGTCATATTCGGCAATAGCTGTCTGCGCAGTCAATTCAATATAGACAGGCTAAGTGAGTGGACAAAAATTTAGCAGATGGAGTATAATGTGAGAATATGTGATGTTATGCACTTCGGCAGAAATAATAGAAAAGCAAATTATAATTTAAATGGAGAAAGATTGCAAAGTGCTGCAGTACAGCGGGACCTGGGGGAACTTGTGCATGAAACACAAAAGGTTAGTATGCAGGTACAGCAAGTGATCAGGAAGGCCAATGGAATGTTGGCCTTTATTGCAAGGGGGATAGAGTATAAAAGCAGGGAAGTCTTGCTACAACTGTACAGGGTATTGGTGAGGCCACACCTGGAGTACTGCGTGCAGTTTTGGTCTCAGTTTTTAAGGAAGGATATACTTGCATTGAAGGCAGTTTGGAGAAGGTTGACTAAGTTGATCCCGAAGATGAGGGGGTTGACTTATGAAGAAAAATTGAGTAGGTTGGGCCTCTACTCATTGTAATTCAGAAGAATGAGAGGTGATCTTATCGAAACGTATAAGATTGAGGGGGCTTGACGAGGTGGATTTTCCACTAATGGGGGAGACTAGAACTAGGGGGACATAGAATAAGGGGCCGCCCATTTAATGCTCCTCCTATTTCTTCTCTAATAGTGATCAAAGTGATCCTGTGCACACACTGGTGTGTGCTGGGTAATATTGGCAAGTAGTGTTGAAGCCTTTGCCTTTTGAGGCCTGCTTGGGTGTGTACTGAAGATGCTGACTGTCACATGACAAATTCAAATCCTTTTTCCTGTTGTAATTTGCATTTGTTCCATCATCATCATCGGAATTGAGGAAGACTTGCTTCCACTCTGAAAATGAGTCCTTAGGTGGCTGAACAGTCCAATACGAGAACCACAGTCCCTGTCACAGGTGGGACAGACAGTGGTTGAGGGAAAGGGGAGGGTGGGACTGGTTTGCCGCACGCTCCTTCCGCTGCCTGCGCTTGGTTTCTGCATGCTCTCGGCGACGAGACTCGAGGTGCTCAGCGCCCTCCCGGATGCATTTCCTCCACTTAGGGCGGACTGGTCTTTGGCCAGGGACTCCCAGGTGTCGGTGGGGATGTTGCACTTTATCAGCGAGGTTTTGAGGGTGTCCCTTGTAACGTTTCCTCTGCCCACCTTTGGCTCGTTTGCCATGAAGGAGTTCCGAGTAGAGCGCTTGCTTTTGGGAGTCTCGTGTCAGGACATGTGGACAATGTGGCCTGCCCAGCGGAGCTGGTCGAGTGTGGTCAGTGCTTCGATGCCTGAGCGAGAACACTGACAGTGCGCCTATCCTGCCAATGGATTTGCAGGAACCTGCGGAGGCAGCGTTGGTAGTAATAAATAGCAGCGCGAGTCGAGCTTCGAGGGAATGTTGGGGGCCTTTGGAGCTTGTGGTTGAAGAAATCTGTCGTCTCCGTCACTCTGTGGGAAAATTCAGTGAGCGATGTGTTGTGTCTGAGAGCTACCAAGCTCATGGTCTACAGGGCTGTAGTGATACCTGCCCTCCTGTATGGCTCAGAGACATGGACCATGTACAGTGGACACCTCAAGTCGCTGGAGAAATACCACCAACGATATCCGTCCTACGAATCCGCTAGGAGGACTGGCGCACCAACATTAGCGTCCTCGACCAGGCCAACATTCCCAGCATCGAAGCACTGACCACACTCGATCAGCTCCGCTGGGCAGGCCACATTGTCCGCATGCCAGACACGAGACTCCCAAAGCAAGCGCTCTACTCGGAACTCCTTCACGGCAAACGAGCCAAAGGTGGGCAGAGGAAACGTTACAGGGACACCCTCAAAGCCTCCCTGATAAAGTGCAACATCCCCACTGACACCTGGGAGTCCCTGGGCCAAAGACTGCCCGAAATGGAGGCAGTGCATCCGGGAGGGCGCTGAGCACCTCGAGTCTCGTCGCCGAGAGCATGCAGAAACCAAGCGCAGGCAGCGGAAGGAGCGTGCGGCAAACCAGACTCCCCACTCACCCTTTCCTTCAACCACTGTCTGTCCCACCTGTGACAGGAACTAATTCCCATATTGGAATGTCATCATCATCATCGGAATCGAGGAAGACTTGCTTCCACTCTAAAAGTGAGTTCTCAGGTGGCTGAACAGTCCAATACGAGAACCACAGTCCCTGTCACAGGTGGGACAGACAGTGGTTGAGGGAAGGGGTGGGTGGGACAGGTTTGCCGCACGCTCCTTCCGCTGCCTGCGCTTGATTTCTGCATGCTCTCGGCGACGAGACTCGAGGTGCTCAGCGCCTTCCCGGATGCACTTCTTCCACTTAGGGCGGTCTTTGGCCAGGGACTCCCAGGTGTCGGTGGGGATGTTGCACTTTTGTCCTAGTAACGTTTCCTCTGCCCACCTGGGGCTCGTTTGCCATGAAGGAGTTCTGAGTAGAGCGCTTGCTTTGGGAGTCTCGTGTCGGGGCATGCGGACAATGTGGCCCGCCCAGCAGAGCTGGTCGAGTGTGGTCAGTGCTTCGGTGCTGGGGATGTTGGCCTGGTCGAGGACGCTAACGTTGGTGCGTCTGTCCTCCCAGGGGATTTGCAGCCTGAGGAAAAGTGTGTTTGAAGACCAGGCCCACGAAACTGCCACCAAGCTCATGGTCTTACAGGACTGTCGTGATACCCGCCCTCCTGTATGGCTGAGACATGGACCATGTACAGTGGGTGACCTGATAACTCACTTTTAGCGTGGAAGCAAGTTTTCCTCGATTTCGAGGGACTGCCTATGATGTGATTCATGTCGCTGGCTGTGAGAGATGCTCCAACCAGCTGGCGGCAGCCCTGTGTTTGTTGGTAAACTGAACGCGCACCCTCTTGGAAACTGCTCCTCCACTTCTGTGTGGTGGAACAGCTGGTGATGCTCTTGCCTTCCAGGTTTCTGGAGATTTCCCAACACGTGAACTGGGCACAATGTCTGTGTCTCTCACTTCCTCCCCGAACCCACTCCCTCCCCATCCCCCCCCCCCCCCACCCTGCTCTGCATTCAAGGAGTTCAAAGTTCAGGCAATGTTGAACAACACCACAACTGGGAGGTTAATACCGGTCAGAAAAGATTGAACCGTTTTCGGGGGCTGTTTTCTCTGAGAGGGTTCTGATGTCTGACGGTCATGTGTGCGCGTGTGAGTATGCTCGCGGGTTTGTCGAGCTGTTGCGATGTCAGTGGCTTCACCGTGATTCAAGGACTCCCTCAAAGCCTCCCTGATAAAGTGCAACATCCCCACCGACACCTGGGAGTCCCTGGCCAAAGACCAGTCCGCCCTAAGTGGAGGAAGTGCATCCGGGAGGGCGCTGAGCACCTCGAGTCTCGTCGCCGAGTGCGTGCAGAAATCGAGCGCAGGCAGTGGAATGATGATGATGATCAAGACTCAATAAAACCCCAGCCAGTTGGGTTCGGGAGATCCACGATGAGGCAGGTCGTTGTGAGTCTGGTGAATGAACTTGGTAATTGTGTCGTCATCAGAGGCAGTCCCTCGAAATCGAGGAAGACTTGCTTCCACTCTCAAACTCTCTCAAACAGTCTCTGTCACAGGTGGACCAGACAGTCATTGGAGGAAAGGGTGGGTGGGACTGGTTTGCCGCACGCCCCTTCCGCTGCCTGCGCTTGTTTTCTGCATGTTCCCAGCGACGAGACTCGAGGTGCTCAGCACCCCCCCACCCCCCAATCATCAAAATCCACGTTGCGGCCTTGGACAATGTTGACCATTTTCCATACCTCGGGAGCCTACTATCAGCAAGGACAGACATTGATGCCGTCGTCCAACACCGCCTCCAGTGAGCCAGTGTAGCCTTCGGCCGCCTAAGGAAAAGAGTGTTTGAAGACCAGGCCCTCAAATCTGCCACCAAGCTCATGGTCTACAGGGCTGTAGTAATACCCGCCCTCCTGTATGGCTCAGAGGCATGGACCATGTACAGTAGATGTTTCAAATCACTGGAGAAATACCACCAACAATGTCTCCGCAAGATCCTGCAAAGCCCCTGGGAGGACAGACGCACCAACGTCAGTGTTCTCAACCAGGCCAACATCCCCAGCATCGAAGCACTGACCACACTCGACCAGCTCCGCTGGGCGGGGACACATTGATAATGTGGAGTGTGAGTGTTAAACCTTTGCTAATAAACCCACTACTTCTTAATAGCAATGTGTTGCTATGAATTCTAAGCAAAGAACCCATGAAGCAAATACATTACAGTGACCCGATAGAGGTCTTTAAAGTTATGAAAGGGTGTGATAGGGTAGACATAGAGGAGATGTTTACACTTGTGGGCAAGACCCGAACTCGGGGCCATCAATATGGCCACAGCTGGAGTACTGCGTGCAGGTCTGGTCGCCGTATTATAGGAAGAATGTGATTGCACTGGAGAGGGTGCAGAGGAGATTTACTAGGATGCTGCCTGGAATGGAGAATCTTAGTTATGAGGACAGATTGGATCGGCTGGGTTTGTTCTCATTGGAACAGAGGAGGTTGAGAGGAGACCTCATTGAGCTGTACAAAATATTGAGGGGCCTGGGCATAGTGGATAGTAAGGGTCTATTTTCGTTGGTGGAGGGGTCCATTACGAGAGGGCATAGATTTAAGGTGGTTGGTGGAAGGTTTAGAGGGGATTTGAGGAGGGGGGGTTCTTCTTTACACAGAGGGTTGTGGGGATCTGGAACTCGCTGCCTGGAAGAGTGGTGGATGCAGAAACCCTCACCACTTTTAAGAGAAGGTTGGATGAGCACTTAAAGTGCAGTAACCTGCAGGGTTACGGACCGAGAGCTGGTAATTAGGATTAGACTGGATGACCTTTTGTTGGACGGTGTAGATATAATGGTAAGTACTGCAGGGAATCGAATACGGCCAGGGTGTGATCTCCTGGACTAGTGTCGATCGCCTGGATGGGTCGGAGAGGAATTTTCCCAGATTTTTTCCTCCCTAAATTGGCCTGGGTTTTTATCTGGTTTTTGCCTCTCCCAGGAGATCACATGGCTCCGGTTGGGGTGGAGTGTAGAATGTTTCAGTATAAGGGGTGTTGCAGTTGTGTGGGGCGGACTGGTTGGGCTGGGTGCTCTTTGCCTTTCCGTCATTGTTCATAGGTTTATATGTAACCTTCAGGGCTGCTGACCGAGGACCGTGCGGCTTTGTCGGCCGGTGCGGACACGATGGGCCGGAATGGCCTCCTCCTGCGCCGTAAATTTCTATGTTTCTCTCTGAGAGAGTCACTAATGAATCCAATCGAGAATTTAGGAGAAACTTTTTTACCCAGAGAGAGGTGAGAATTGGGAAATGGGGACCACAAGGGGTGCTTCCACCTGTGAGTATGCTCCCATAGTTGTAGAGCTGTTGCATTGTGAGTGGCTTAGCCAGTCATGTGGTGACCATAAGCCTCAATAAAACCCCAGCCAGTTGGATCTCGGTCATCCACGATGGGGCAGGTGGTTGTGAGCCCGGTGGATGACCTGGTAATGTGTCGTGTGATTGTTAAACCTTTGCTAATAACCCAACTAGTTCTTAATAGCAATGTGTTGCTGTGAATTCTTAAGCAAAGAACCCCTGAAGCAAATACATTACAATGGGGAAGCGGGATAAACACATGAGGGGGAAGGGAACAGAAGGATATGCTGTTGGGAGGAGGCTTGTGTGGAGCATAGACACCCTCATCGACCTGTTGGGCCAAATGGTTGAGTTGCTAATACTCTGCAATGCAATGTTCAAAAACAGGTGTGAAGTATGTCATCAGAGCAGTGATAATGTCTTTCTCTCTCGAAGACCATTCATAAGAAATAGGAGCAGGAGAGTAGGCCATACGGCCCCCTCATGAAAGGCGTTATATAGAAACATAGAAAACATAGAAACAGAAAATAGGTGCAGGAGTAGGCCATTCGGCCCTTCGAGCCTGCACCGCCATTCAATGAGTTCATGGCTGAACATGCAACTTCAGGACCCCATTCCTGCTTTCTCGCCATACCCCTTGATCACCCTAGTAGTAAGGACTACAGCTTACTCCCTTTTTGAATATATTTAGTGAATTGGCCTCAACAACTTCCTGTGGTAGAGAATTCCACAGGTTCACCACTCTCTGGGTGAAGAAGTTTCTCCTCATCTTGGTCCTAAATGGCTTACCCCTTATCCTTTGACTGTGACCCCTGGTTCTGGACTTCCCCAACATTGGGAACATTCTTCCGCATCTAACCTGTCTAAACCCATCAGAATTTTAAACGTTTCTATGAGATCCCCTCTCATTCTTCTGAACTCCAGTGAATACAAGCCCAGTTGATCCAGTCTTTCTTGAATGGTCAGTCCCGCCATCCCGGAAATCAGTCTGGTGAACCTTCGCTGCACTCCCTCAATAGCAAGAATGTCCTTCCTCAAGTTAGGAGACCAAAACTGAACACAATACTCCAGGTGTGGCCTCAACAAGGCCCTGTACAACTGTAGCAACACCTCCCTGCCCCTGTACTCAAATCCCCTCGCTGTGAAGGCCAACATGCCATTTGCTTTCTTCACCGCCTGCTGTACCTATAAATCTTAAGTCTTTCTTTAAGTCACTCGCCCATTTATGAAAACTCCACCCTGGTGGAAAGAAGGAATGATTGCGACTTGCATATTATAAGGAGCGTCATTACTGCACTTTTCTCAACCTCCAAACGCCCGAAAGCGCTTTACAGCCAATGAAGTACCGTTGGAGTGCGGTCACTGTCGTAACGCGGGAAAACGGGGCAGCCGATTTGCGCACAGCAAACTCCCGCAAGCAGCAACGTGACGGTGAGCCAGATCATCTGTTTTCAGTCATGTTAGTCAAGGGATAAATATTGGCCCGGGGACACTGGGGAAAACTCCTTGCTCCTCTTCGAGGTAGTGTTGTGCGATCTTTTGCATCCGCCTGAGAGGGCAGACGGGACCATGGTTTAACGTTGTGAAGTGTGCGAGCCTTCCTTTTGTTTATTTGGCGGTGGTTGGTTGAGGGGATGAGGCGAGCTTGTGGAGAAAGCAGCTTATGCTTGCACCATCTGCCTGCAGTCCTCTGAGAGCCCAGGTCTACTCCCTTTGGGCCCTGTCGATTGTGTACAACCCGATGGGAACGCCTGATGCACTATTGTGTGTGCCGTGATGAAATATTTTATTTTGCGGCGAAAGATAACCCGAGGAGGAATCGATTATTGACTCATGCTGCTGATTTACATAGGATTATTTTATAGGACGTACGGCAAAGAAACAGGTTAACTATTTGAGTTCTCATCATTCTGTGTGCTGGAATCTCGGGTTACTGGCTCCACAAGTTCCTGAGTCAGACACTCATTGTCTTCTTTAACAATTGTGTCCAAGCAGCTGTTTATGCTCCACTCGAGCCTCCTCCCGTCATTCCTCATCTAAATATATCGGCATAACCCTCTATTCACTTCTCCCTCATATGCTTGTCTAGCCTCCCCTTCACTGCATCGAACAATGTGGCCTGCCCAGCGGAGCCGAGCGAGTGTGGTCAGTGCTTCGATGCTGGGGACGTTGGCCTGGTCGAGGACGCTAACGTTGGTGCGTCTGTCCTCCCAGGGGATTTGCAGGATCTTGCGGAGACATCGTTGGTGATATTTCCAAAGTGGGACTCCCAAGGCAAAAGCGCTCTGCTGGGAACTCCTTCATGGCAAACAAGCCAAAGGTGGGCAGAGGAAACGTTACAAGGGATACCCTCAAAGCCTCCCTGATAAAGTGCAACATCCCCACCGACACCTGGGAGTCCCTGGCCAAAGACCAGTCCGCCCTAAGTGGAGGAAGTGCATCCGGGAGGGCGCTGAGCACCTCGTCACGTCGCCGAGAGCGTGCAGAAACCAAGCGCAGGCAGCGGAAGGAGCGTGCGGCAAACCAGTCCCACCCTCCCCTTCCCTCAACCACTGTCTGTCCCACCTGTGACAGGGACTGTGGTTCTCTTATTGGACTGTTCAGCCACCGAAGAACTCACTTCAGGAGTGGAAGTAAGTTTTCCTCGATTACAATTTGGTCGGAAGACATTACTTCCAGCGTGAGAGTATGGGTGGGACACCGACATTAGTGTCCTCGTCCAGGCCAACATCCCCAGCACTGACCACACTCGACCAGCTCCGCTGGGCAGGCCACATCGTTCGCATGCCTGACACGAGACTCCCAAAGCAAGCACTCTACTCGGAACTCCTTCACGGCAAACGAGCCAAAGGTGGGCAGAGGAAACGTTACAAGGGACACCCTCAAAGCCTCCCTGATAAAGTGCAACATCCCCACCGACACCTGGGAGTCCCTGGCCAAAGACCAGTCCGCCCTAAGTGGAGGAAATGCATCCGGGAGGGCGCTGAGCACCTCGAGTCTCGTCGCCGAGAGCATGCAGAAAGCAAGCGCAGGTAGCGGAAGGAGCGTGCGGCAAACCAGTCCCACCCACCCCTTCCCTCAACGACTATCTGTCCCGCCTGTGACAGGGACTGTGGTTCTCATATTGGACTGTTCAGTCACCTGAGGACTCATTTTTTGAGTGGAAGCAAGTCTTCCTCGAATCCGAGGGACTGTCTATGATGATGATGATGATGATGGAGATGAGCAAAGGGATCTCGGAGTACAAATACACATCACTAAAAGTATTAACACAGGTCAATAAGGGCATAACATAAAGCAAACCAGGCACTAGGGTTTATTTCTGGAGGGATAGAATTGAAAAGTAGGGAAGTTTTGCTAAACCTGCATCATGATCATCATCATGATAGGCAGTCCCTCGGGATCGAGGAAGATTTGCTTCCACTTAGCATAAGTTCTTGGGTTCTCGTATTGGACTGTTCAGCCACCAAAGTTCCTGTCACAGGTGGGACAGACAGTGGTTGAAGGAAAGGGTGGGTGGGACTGGTTTGCCGCACGCTCCTTCGGCTGTGAGTCGCTGGCTGTAAAGGGCTCTCTTAGCTGGGTCCTTAAGTGCCCCGGCATTGACTTTTTTGCCACACTGCTTCTGCTGCCCCCTCCGCTTTGGGGCTATGTTGATGTCGATGATCGGATTAGGTGGTGGTCCGTGCAGCAGTCGTCAGCTCCCGTCATGGCGCGGGTGATGCGCACATCCTTGCGATCCCTGGCTCGGACGATGACATAGTTGAGCAGGTGCCAGTGCTTGGAGTGAGGGTGTTGCCACGATGCCTTGTATTCGTCCCTCTGGTGGAACAAGGTGTTGGTGATGACCAGTTCATGCTCTCGACATTTTGTCAGGAGTACGGTACCGCTGGGAGTTGGCTTTCCCTACCCCCTCTCTGCCAATCACGCCCCCCCCCTCAGAGGTCTGTGTCCTTGTTGACCCTGACGTTGAAGTCACCCAGGAGGATCAGTTTGTCACCTGCGGGGACGCAGGACAGGGATTTTTCGAGGTTGGAGTAAAAACCCTCTTTGGCCTCATCTGTTGCATCGAGTGTCGGGGCGTACGCACTGATGACTGTGGCGCACTGGTTCCGGGATAGGGTGAGTCGGAGAATCATGAGGCGTTCGTTAGCCCCGCAGGGGGAGTCTTTGAGGCGGTCGACCAGCTCGCTTTTGACGGTGAGGCCGACTCTGTGGAGGCTGCCTTCTGCCTCTGGTTTCCCTTTCCAGAAGATGTTGTAACCTCCACCTTGTTCCTTGAGCTGGCCTTCCCCTGCCCGCCGGGTCTCGCTTAGGGGTGCGATGTCGATGTCAAAGCGTCTGAGTTCCCGGGCAACTATGGTGGTGCGGCATTCCGGCCTGTCGCTGTTGGGGTTGTCCGAGGGTCCTGCACTTCATGTTAACCGAGTGGAAGATGCCTGTGCGTGAGTTCTTTTAACGTGGGGTGGTCATTGCACACCGGCAACCACACGGGCTTAGCTGAGCAAGGTCTTGGTCCAGTGGCAAGGGGTTCCAGGACGACTGGAGACCAGGCACTGCTATGTGGGCCTAATTGCCTGTATCACCCCTTGGTTAGACCACACTTGGAGTAATGCGTACAGTTCTGGTCGGCATATTATAAAAAGGATATAGAGGCAGTGGAGAGGATGCAGAGAATATTTACAAGGATGATGCCAGAAATGCGAGGGTTTAACATATTAGCGAAGGATGAACAGGCTGGGCCTCGTTTATCATGAAAAAAGAAGGCTGAGGGGTGACCTAATAGAGGTCTTTAGAACTATGAAAGGTTTCGATCGAGTGGATAGAGAGAGAATGTTTCCACTTGTGGGGAAAAGCATAACTAGCAGCCTGGGGGGTACTTGTGCATGAAACACAAAAGGTTAGTATGCAGGTACAGCAAGTGATCAGGAAGGCCAATGGAATCTTGGCCTTTATTGCAAAGGGGATGGAGTATAAAAGCAGGGAAGTCTTGCTAAAGTTATACAGGGTATTGGTGAGGCCACACCTGGAATACTGCGTGCAGTTTTGGTCTCCATATTTAAGGAAGGATATACTTGCTTTGGAGGCAGTTCAGAGAAGGTTCACTCGGTTGATTCCGGGGATGAGGGGGTTGACTTATGAGGAAAGGTTGAGGAGGTTGGGCCTCTACTCATTGGAGTTCAGAAGAATGAGAGGTGATCTTATCGAAACATATAAGATAATGGGGGCTCGACAAGGCGGATGCAGAGAGGATGTTTCCACTGATGGGGGAGACTAGAACTAGGGGGCATGGTCTTAGAATAAGGGGCCGCCCATTTAAAACTGAGATGAGGAGGAATTTCTTCTCTCAGAGGGTTGTAAATCTGGGGAATTCACTGCCTCAGAGAGCTGTGGAGGCTGGGTCATTGAGTATATTTAAGGCGGAGATAGACAGATTTTTGAGCGATAGGGGAATAAGGGGTTATGGGGAGCGGGCAGGGAAGTGGACCTGAGTCCATGATCGGATCAGCCATGATCGTATTAAATGGCGGAGCAGGCTCGAGGGGCCGTATGGCCGACTCCTGCTCCTATTTCTTATGTTCTTGTGTTCCATAACCCTTTTAATTCCTTTTCCCAACAAAAATCTATTTATCACAGTGTTGATATTTTCAGTCGACCTGTAGATTGAGTAGCCTTTTGGAGGATGGGGTGGAGAGAGTTCCAGATTCCCACAACCCTTCGTGTGAACCAGTGCTCCCTGAACGGCCTGGCTCTAATGTTAAGGTTGACAGTATTTATGTTAAAAGTTGTGACCAGTATAAATGCCTGACACTTGATATCTCTCCTCCCTTAACCAGCCACCACTGATGTAGATCACACTCTATTGATGCGTCTCCAGTCCTCATTTAGAAACATAGACAATAGGAGCAGTGGTCGGCCATTCGGCCCTTCGAGCCTGCACCACCATTCAATATGATCATGGCTGATCCTCTATCTCAACATCATATTCCCGCTTTCTCCCCATACCCCTTGATGTCTTTTGTGTCTAGAAATCTCTCTATCTCCCTCTTAAATACATTCAGTGACTTGGCCTCCACAGCCTTCTGTGGTAGAGAATTCCACAGGTTCACCACCCTCTGAGTGAGAACATTTCTCCTCATCTCGGTCCTAAATTTCCTGCCCCGTATCCTGAGACTGTGACCCCTTGTTCTAGACTTCCCAGCCCCGGGGAAACATCCTCCCCGCATCCAGTCTGTCCAACCCCGTCAGAATTTTATACCTTTCAATGAGATCCCCTCTCATTCTTCTAATTACCATTAAGTTCATCAATAACAAGTTTTGCAACTTTAATTTTGAACATATGAATACAGCCCAGTCGACCCAATCTCTCCTCATACCACAGTCCTGCCGTCCCAGGAATCAGTCTGGTGAACCTTCGCTGCACTCCCTCTGTGGCAAGTATATCCTTCCTTAGGTAAGGAGACCAAAACTGCACACAATACTCCAGGTGTGGTCTCACCAAGGCCCTGTATAACTGTAGTGAGACATCCTTGCTCCTGTACTCAAATCCTCTTGCGATGAAGGCCAACATACCATTTGCCCCTAACTGCTTGCTGCACCTGCATTTAAACTATCTTGAAGCATTGGCACAATGATCTAGCTTCCAGACCCAATGCGTGTTTGCAATACTGAATGCCGTGCTTACGTTTTAAGCATAAACCTTCCTCGGCATACTTCTGTGGAGCATCGCAACCAACGGCGCGAGCTGCTGTGTCTCCTGGGGCCGATTGAGTGTTGGGTGTGTGTGGGCCACGTATCCCGGGTGGTCACCAAGAGGGTCCAGCTCCGTATCCGGGGGGTGGGGGGAGGGGTCACCGTGTGCCTTTCCAGGCTGAGTTCTAACCAGCTGTTGCTGTTTTGCTCTCTGTTTACCAGGGGAACCGACCAAGTATGACCCGACCTTCAGAGGCCCAATCAGGAACAGGTATGACTTCGGCGCGTGCTGATTGGTCCATTCTGGGGCGTCTGGGTGGGAGGAAGTTTGTGTTGGTGTGTGTGTGTGGATAGAGTACATCGTGGGTGTGGGGGGGGGGGGTATCGAGGTGTGGCTGGGCTGTGTGTGTCACATTTGTGTGGGTGGAATGGGTAGGGTGGGCTGCGGGTTTGGTGGGTGTGTGAAAGGTGTGTGTGTTTTGTCTCTGTCTCTGTCTCTCTCTGTTTCCCCTCTCTCTCTGTTTCCCCTCTCTCTCTCTCTCTCTCTCTCTCTCTCTCTCTCTCTCTCTCTCTCTCTCTCTCTGTCTTCTCTCTCTCTCTCTGTCTTCTCTCTCTCTCTCTCTGTCTTCTCTCTCTCTCTCTCTGTCTTCTCTCTCTCTCTCTGTCTTCTCTCTCTGTCTTCTCTCTCTCTCTCTCTCTCTGTCTCCTCTCTCTCTCTCTCTCTGTCTCTCTCTGTCTCCCTCTCTCGCTCTCTCTCCTCTCTTTCTCTCTCTGTCTCCTCTCTCCTCTCTCTCTCTCTCTCTCTCTCTCTCTCTCTCTCTCTCTCTCTCTGTCTTCTCTCTCTCTCTCTGTCTTCTCTCTCTCTCTCTCTGTCTTCTCTCTCTCTCTCTCTGTCTTCTCTCTCTCTCTCTGTCTTCTCTCTCTGTCTTCTCTCTCTCTCTCTCTCTCTGTCTCCTCTCTCTCTCTCTCTCTGTCTCTCTCTGTCTCCCTCTCTCGCTCTCTCTCCTCTCTTTCTCTCTCTGTCTCCTCTCTCCTCTCTCTCTGTCTCCTCTCTCCTCTCGCTCTCTCTCTCTCTCTCTGTCTCTTTCTCGCTGTCGCTCGCTGTCTCTCTCTCGCTCTTGCTCTCACTCGGTGAGAGGAACTGAATGCAGTGCTGTTGACTATAAGACCTGCATTTCTATAGCGCCTTTGGCCTTACCCGGAGATCCAATGGTTGATATTGCGGCCCTGAGGTGGATATGAATGTGTGTGTCACAAGTTGCTGTTCCCTGCAATGGACCGTACACTGAAGGGAGCGCTTGCAAGCGACTCTGTGAGCGAGATAGAAACATAGAAATTTACAGCGCAGAAGGAGGCCATTTCGACCCATCGTGTCCGTGCCGGCCGACAAAGAGCCGCACGGCCCTCGGTCAGCAGCCCTGAAGGTTACATATAAACCTGTGAACAATGACGGAAAGGTAAAGAGCACCCAGCCCAACCAGTCCGCCTCACACAACTGCGACACCCCTTATACTGAAACATTCTACACTCCACCCCAACCGGAGTCATGTGATCTCCTGGGAGAGGGAAAAACCAGATAAAAACCCAGGCCAATTTAGGGAGAAAAAATCTGGGAAAATTCCTCTCCAACCCATCCAGGCGATCGAAACGAGTCCAGAAGATCACTCTGGCCTCATAACTAAGATTCTCCATTCCAGGCAGCATGCTAGTAAATCTCCTCTGCATCCTCTCCAGTGCAATCACGTCCTTCCTATAATACGGTGACCAGAACTGCACGCAGTACTCCAGCTGTGTGGCCTAACCAAAGTATTATACAATGTCCCTCCACTCCTCCTGGCTCTGCCTCCCTCACTCTGCTATTATGGGATCGATATTACAGTCTCACTTTGAACCCCTTCCCTACCCGACTGTAAAAGAGAGACATGAATTTATATAGCGCCTTTCACGACCACCGGACGTCCCAAAGAGCTTTATAGCCAATGAAATACTTTTGGAAGTGTAGTCACTGTTGTATTGTGGGAAACGCGGCAGCCAATTTGCGCACAGCAAGCTCCCACAAGCAGCAATGTGATAATGACCTGGTAATCTGCTTTATTGTTACATTGACTGAGGGATAAATATTGGCTCCAGGATAACTCCCCTGCTCTTCTTCAAAATAGTGCCATGGGATCTTTTACGTCCTCCTGAGAGAGCAGGCGGGACCTCGATGAAGTACGTTAGTACAAGTATTGTAGCAACAACACGTTGCTTTTATTGCAAGGGGGATGGAGTATAAAAGTAGGGAAGTCTTGTTACAATTGGATTTAAGGAAGGATATACTTGCATTGGAGGCAGTTCAGAGAAGGTTCACAAGGTTGATTTTGGAGATGAAGGTTTGACTTATGAAGAAAGGTTGAGTAGGTTGGGCCTTTACTCATTGGAGTTTAGAAGAATGAGAGGCGATCTTATTAAAACGTATAAGATACTGAAGGGGGCTTGGCAGGGTCGATGCAGAGGTGTTGTTTCTCCTCGTGGGGAAATCTAGAACTGGGGGACATCGTCTCAGAATAAGGGGCCACCCATTTAAAACTGAGATGAGGAGGAATTTCTTCTCTCTGAGGGCCCAAGTTTGCACATGATAAAAAAACGGGCGCCCCTCCGAGCTGGGCGCCCGTTTTTCGCGCCTAAAGCGGCGCCGGAAAAAAAAGGAGCGATTCTGGAGCGCCCTGCAGCTCCTTGTCTGCCTGGTGCGGCGCCCAGGGGGGCGGAGCCTACACTCGCGCCGATTTTGTAAGTGGGAGGGGGCGGGTACTATTTAAATTAGTTTTTTCCTGCCGGCAATGCTGCGCGTGCGCGTTGGAGCGTTCGCGCATGCGCAGTGTGAAAAAACATTGGCACTCGGCCATTTTTGTAGTTCTTTGCAGCTGTTTAGTTTTTGAACATTTTTTAATAAAAGCACATTGCCATCAGCACAGAGGCTTCTTGCAGCAGTGAGAAGGCTGCAGGAAGCCTCAGAAAGTTGAGGCAGCCGTTTCCCGACGAACTCCCCCTTTTGCCGTCGGGAAATGGCTCCTCAATTTCTGAGGCTTCCTGCAGCCTTCTCTCTTTCCCGCCAGCCGTCTGGAACGGCTCCATTCCCTTCCCCCCTCCCCCCCCCCCCCCCCCCCGCGTTCGGTCGGCTCCCCCCTCCCCCCGCCCCGCCTGCGTTCGGTCGGCTGCCTCGTTTTATGAGGCTTGCTACAGCATTCTCCCTGGCTGAAGCACTTTCACACAGGTAGGAAGATGGTTTATTTAATCTTTTCTTTGCTTATAAATGTTTATTCAGGTTGGATTTATTTGTATAATATTTGTATAAGTATAAATAAGGATTGATTGTAGAATTTAATGAGTTCCCTTCCCCCCCCCCACCGCGTTCTGGACGCCTAATTTGTAACCTGCGCCTGATTTTGTAATGTGTAGAACAGGTTTTTTCAGTTCTGCAAAAATCTTCACTTACTCCATTCTACTTTAGTTTGGAGTACGTTTTCACTGTGGAAACTTTCAAATCAGGCGTCAGTGGCCGGACACGCCCCCTTTTGAAGAAAAAATTCTGTTCCAAAGTAGAACTGTTCTACCTGACTGCAGAAAAAAAAAATGTGGAGAATTGCGAATTCTAAGATAGTCCATTCTCCACCAGTTGCTCCTAAAAAATCAGGCGCGAATCATGTGGAAACTTGGGCCATGAGTTGTAAATCTGTGGAATTCTCTGCCCAGAGAGCTGTGGAGGCTGGGACATTGAATAAATTTAAGGCGGGGATAGATAGATTTTTGAACGGTAAGGGAGTGAAGGGTTATGGGGAGAAGGCAGGGAAGTGGAGCTGAGCCCATGATCAGATCAGCCATGATGGTATTAAATGGCGGAGCAGGCTCGAGGGGCTGTATGGCCTACTCCTGCTCCTATTTCTTATATTCTTATCATGCCCCTTGTATTAATTTGTCCTGTATTGCTCCCACATTAATCTTTAATTCCTGGAGGGTTGCCCATGAGTGATCAAATTCAATTTCACATTTGCCCTGGTGGAACTTGAACTCGTGATCTCTGTGTTGCTCGTGTAGAGCTGTATACACTGATATATTGCAGGCACTTCCAGCGCTGCCTGCGTAAGATCCTACAAATCCCCTGGGAGGACAGACGCACCAACGTTAGCGTCCTCGACCAGGCCAACATCCCCAGCATGGAAGCACTGACCACACTCGACCAGCTCCGTTTGGCGGGCCACATTGTCCACATGCCCCGATGCAAGACTCTCAAAGCAAGCGCTCTACTCGGAACTCCGACACGGCAAGCGAGCCCCAGGTGGGCAGAGGAAACGTTTCAAGGACCACCCTCAAAGCCTCCCTGATAAAGTGCAACATTTCCACCGACACCTGGGAGTCCCTGGCCAAAGACCGACCTCAGTGGAGGAAGTGCATCCGGGAGGGCGCTGAGCACCTCGAGTCTCGTCGCCGAGAGCATGCAGGAATCAAGCGCAGGCAGCGGAAGGAGCGTGCGGCAAACCTGTCCCACCCTCCCCTTCCCTCAACCACTGTCTGTCCCACCTGTGACAGACGGTAATTCCCGTATTGGACTGTTCAGTCACCTGCAAACTCACTTGTAGAGTGGAAGCAAGTCTTCCTCGATTCCAAAGGACCGGCTAAGATTCCATTCCCATGGCTCTTGAGATGAGCTGTAAATTATATATTTTCCCAATTGTTTACATGTGTTTGAAAAGCCCTCCGCTCAGCACTGTCAGGAGTGGGGGCGGGGGTGGAGATGTTGAGGGATTGGGGGGAAGGTAGGGTGGAGATGTTGAGGGATCGGGGGGTGGGGAGGGTAGGGTGGAGATGTTGAGGAGGCGGGGGGAGGGTGGGGTGGAGATGTTGAGGGATGGGGAGGAGGGTGGAGTGGAGATGTTGAGGGATTCGGAGGGTGGGGTGGAGATGTTGAGGGATTGGGAGGTGTGGGGCGTCTCGCTATCGGGACTGTTCCTTTTTTTTTTTAAATCTACGAATTCTCGGGGGGGGGAAAAGACACCCACTTCCTGATGAAATCATTAAACAGCAAGGTTGAAGTACAGGTTCAACTGGAGGTCAATTACCATTGATAATGATCATTAACTTGGAGAGCAGGCCAACGTCCCCAGCATCGAAGCACTGACCACACTTGACCAGCTCAGCTGGGCAGGCCACATTGTCCACATGCCCCGACACGAGACTCCCAAAGTAAGGGCTCTACTTGGAACTCCTTCACGGTAAACGAGCCAAAGGTGGGCAGAGGAAACGTTACAAGGGACCACCCTCAAAGCCTCCCTGATAAAGTGCAACATCCCCACCGACACCTGGGAGTCCCTGGCCAAAGACCAGACTGCCCTAAGTGGAGGAAGTGCATCCGGGAGGGCGCTGAGCACCTCGAGTCTCGTCGCCGAGAGCATGCAGAAACCAAGCGCAGGCAGCGGAAGGAGCGTGCGGCAAACCAGTCCCACCCTCCCCTTCCCTCAACCACTGTCTGCCCACCTGTGACAGGGACTGTGGTTCTCGTATTGGACTGTTCAGCCACCGAAGGACTCAGTTTCAGAGTGGAAGCAAGTCTTCCTCGATTCCGAGGGACTACCTATGATGATGGTGATGGATTACCAGTTGACATCTCTAGCTCACTGAATCGCTGGCACCTTCCGAAACAGTTACCTCCCGCCCGGTTTTAACAGATTAAAAAAATACTGACTGGGATGGACAGACACGGTGATAAAACGTTGTGTTCTGTAACGCAATTTTCCTTTGCCTTTTTCCATTTGTCTCTCACTTATCTTCTCCACCTCCGGCCCCGATCCTGCTCCCCAGATATTAGCAGAGCGCGTGGTGCAGTCCAGAATGTTAAAGACGAGGATTTATATAGCGCCTTTCAGGACCACCAGATGTCTCAAAGTGCTTTACAGACAATGAAGTACTTTCGGAGTGTAGTCACTGTTGTAATGTGGGAAACGTGGCAGCCAATTTGCGCACAGCAAGCTCCCACACACAGCAATGTGCTAATGACCTGATAATCTGTGTTTTTTTAATGTTGATTGAGAGATACATATTGGCCCCAGGACACCGGGGATAACTCCCCTGCTCTTTTTTCGAAAATATGCCATGGAATTTTTTACGTCCACCTGAGAGGGCAGACAGGGCCTCGGTTTAACGTCTCATCCAAAAGACGGCCCCTCCGACAGTGCGGCGCTCCCTCAGTACTGCCCCTCCGACAGTGCGGCGCACCCTCAGTACTGCCCCTCCGACAGTGCGGCGCTCCCTCAGTACTGCCCCTCCGACAGTGCGGCACTCCCTCAGTACTGCCCCTCCGCCAGTGCGGCCGCTCCCTTAGTACTGCCCCTCCGACAGTGCAGCACTCCCTCAGTACTGCCCCTCCGACAGTGCGGCGCTCCCTCAGTACTGCCCCTCCGACAGTGCGGCGCTCCCTACCAGGGGTGGGTGTGTCGAGGGGGTGGGGGAGGGTAAGGTGTGTCGAGGGGGGGGGGGGAATGGGGGGAGGGGGGAGGGGAGGAGTATGTCGAGGGGGGGGAGGGGAGGGTGTGTCGGGGGGGGGAAGAGAAGGGGGGGTGGGGGGGGAAGAAAAGGGGGGGGTGTGTGGAGGGGGGGGGGAGGGGAGGGGAGGAGGGACCCGGGGTCTGTTTGGGGGGCGGGGCGGAGGAAGGGCGTTGGGTCTGTCTCGGCGGGGGGAGGAAAATGGGGGTGTGCGGGTTGCCTGGGGTCTGTCTGGGCGGTGCGGGAGGGTCGCCGGGTACCAGTGTCTTTCTGCACCATTCTCGGTCCGGGACACGGGGCAATTGATGGGAATGTCTGTTTGTAAAACGAGGATGGAGGGAGAGAAATCTGGTGGCACCCCTCGGTTGCAGAGTTAATCCGGGCGGAGCGATACATTTTGTGCCGGCGAGCGGATTGCACCTGAGGCTGCAAAATTAATCAGTCGGTCCCTGAGTGGGGCGCTGAGGGAGGCGTTGCACACCTCTCTTGGGGCGCTAGGCCGGCTGTTGGCATGGGAAGATCCCGAGCTCAAGAGCCGGCCTTGTAGAGAGGCCACGGCGGTGGGGGAGACCTGGAAATAAACCAGCAGGGGGCGCTCTGTGGAGCGCTACGGAGCGGGCGGGAGCTAAAAATCGAGCCAGCCTCACCACCACAACGGCTTGGCTCTCCCCGGGCGGTAATACTCCACGCCCACCCCCGAAACCATCCCCGAAACCATCCCCGAAACCATCCCCGAAACCATCCCCGAAACCATCCCCGAAACCATCCCCGAAACCATCCCCGAAACCATCCCCGAAACCATCCCCGAAACCATCCCCGAAACCATCCCCGAAACCATCCCCGAAACCATCCCCGAAACCATCCCCGAAAACCCAGCGGGGCGCTGGAAGCTTACCGACACCATTGCCGCCCCTCCAGGGGCCGCTAACAGGACACGGCAGAAGCCCAAAATCCCTCCCTCGGTGTGAGCCTGCAGCAGAGTCGGTCAGTGGAGCTAACAGAGGCTCCTGGCTCGCCTGCTGTGTGTGTGTGTGTGTGTCTCTGCAGTCCCCGCTCGCTGACCTGTGTTTGTCTTAAAACATCATTATCGTCGGCAGTCCCTCGGAATCAAGGAAGACTTGCTTCCACTCTGAGAATGAGTCCTCAGGTGGCTGAACAGTCCAATACGGGAACCACAGTCCCTGTCACAGGTGGGACAGACAGTGGTTGAGGGAAGGGGAGGGTGGGACTGGTTTGCCGCACGCTCCTTCCGCTGCCTGCGCTTGCTTTCTGCATGCTCTCGGCGACGAGACTCGAGGTGCTCAGCGCCCTCCCGGATGCACTTCCTCCACTGAGGGCGGACTGGTCTTTGGCCCAGGGACTCCCAGGTGTCGGTGGGGATGTTGCACTTTATCAGGGAGGCTTTGAGGGTGTCCCTGTAACGTTTCCTCTGCCCACCTTTGGCTCGTTTGCCGTGAAGGAGTTCCGAGTAGAGCGCTTGCTTTGGGAGTCTCGTGTCGGGCATGCGGACAATGGGGCCTGCCCAGCGGAGCTGATCGAGTGTGGTCAGTGCTTCGATGCTGGGGATGTTGGCCTGGTCGAGGACACTAACGTTGGTGCGTCTGTCCTCCCAGGGGATTTGTAGGATCTTGTGGAGACATCGTTGGTGGTATTTCTCCAGCAACTTGAGGTGTCTACTGTACATGGTCCATGTCTCTGAGCCTTACAGGAGGGCGGGTATTACTACAGCCCTGTCGGCCATGAGCTTGGCGGTGGTTTTGAGGGACTGATCTTCAAACACTCGTTTCCTCAGGCGGCCGAAGGCTGCACTGGCGCACTGGAGGCAGTGTTGGATCTCCTTGTCAATGTCTGCTCTTGTTGATAGGAGGCTCCCGAGATAAGGGAAGTGATCCATGTTGTCTTCAAACACACTTCTGTTGGTTCTCTTGGCCACTAACAAATTCCTCCTTCTGGTTATAATCACTTTATTCTTTAACTTCAGCATAGAAAGCAATTTGCAAGCAATAGTATAGTCACAGATATAGAGAACACGAACCTAAGCATGGATCTTCTTGTGCTGCCTGAACAAAGGATAAAACTTACCTTTTATACACAGCTTTCAAACTGGAGTTGGCATTGCTGAATATGGTTGGCTCTGGCTACTGCATAGTCCTGAGACGCAAGCTTGCATTTTCTTCTTGTGCATCTACAACAACAACTTGTATTTATATAGCGCTTTTAACGTACATCAACGACCTTAGAAACACATTAAAACACTAGCCTGACTGTGGTAAGCATAAACCTTCTAGTCTCTAGATTTTCTTATCCGAACATAATATTTCTATTCTAAACATCGAAACCCACAGCGCAGAAGGAGGCCATCTCGACCCATCGTGTCCCTGCCGGCCGACAAAGAGCCACAAGGCCCTCGGTCAGCAGCCCTGAAGGTTACATATAAACCTATGGACAGTACGGAAAGGCAAAGAGCAACCAGTCCACCCCACACAACTGCCACACTCCTTATACTGAAACATTCTACACTCCACCCCAAGCGGAGCCATGTGATCTCCTGGGAGAGGCCAAAACCAGATTTAAAAACCCAGGTCAATTGGGGGGAAAAAAAAATCTGTGAAAATTCCTGTCTGACCCATCCAGGCGATGGAAACTAGTCCAGGAGATCACCCTGGCCGTATTCGATTCCCTGTAGTACTTACCATCGTATCTGCACCAGCCAACAAGAGGTTATCCAGTCTAATCCCACTAAATAGCTCTCGATCCGGAACCCTGCAGGTTACGGCACTTCAAGTGCTCATCCAAGCACCTTTTAAATGTAACGATATGAAAATGTTCAAGGCCATAATTACCAAGTGACATTGCTGTGTGTAGTGTGTGTGTGATGATAGCAAAGACATGTTTTCCGATATTGAATGACCTAAACATGAACAGCTCTCAGACGCTGAATTAACTGAGTTCCGTGTGTTAACAATGTGTTGCCCTGGTTACTGATTGAAAAGAATCTTTCTGCTTATGTTTTTGTTTTGTAGGAGCTGCACGGACATCATCTGCTGCATCCTGTTTATGGTCTTCATCGTGGGCTACATGGTCGTGGGAATCCTGGGTAAGGGTCAGCTCGGGTTCAATTTCTCCTCGTCTGTTCCTTCGCCCTTGTGTCCCTCCATTTCTTCTCCCCATAAGGTGCCATAAGAACATAAGAACATAAGAAATAGGAGTAGGCCATACGCCCCCTCGAGCCTGCTCCGCCATTTAATCCGATCATGGGCTCAGTTCCACTTCCCTGCCCGCTCCCCACAACCCTTGACTGCCTTATCACTCAAAAATCTGTCTATCTCCTCCTCAAATATATTCAATGACCCAGCCTCCACAGCTCTCTTGGGGTAGAGAGTTCCAAAGATTTACGACCCTCTGAGAAGAAATTCCTCCTCATTTCTGTTTTAAATGGGCGACCCCTTATTCTGAAACTATGCCCCTTGTTCTAGATTCCCCCACGAGGGGAAACATCCTCTCTGCATCCACCTTGTCAAGTTGCCTCATAATCTTATACGTCTCGATAAGATCACCCCTCATTCCTCTGAATTCCAATGAGTAGAGGCCCAACCTACTCAACCTTTCCTCATAAGTCAATCCCCTCATCTCCGGAATCATAGAAACATAGAAAGATAGAAAATAGGTGTAGACCATTCGGCCCTTCGAGCCTGCACCACCATTCAATATGATCATGGCTGATCATTCCCTCAGTACCCCTTTCCTGCTTTCTCTCCATACCCCTTGATCCCTTTTAGCCGTAAGGGCCATATCCAACTCCCTCTTGAATATATCCAACGAACTGGCATCAACAACTCTCTGCGGTAGGGAATTCCACAGGTTAACAACTCTCTGAGTGAAGAAGTTTCTCCTCATCTCAGTCCTAAATGGCTTACCCCTTATCCTTAGACTTTGACCTCTGGTTCTGGACTTCCCCAACATCGGGAACATTCTTCCTGCATCTAACCTGTCCAGTCCCTTCCGAATTTTATGTTTCTATGAGATCCCCTCTCATTCTTCTAAACTCCAGTGAATAAAGGCCCAGTCGATCCAGTCTCTCCTCATATGTCAGTCCTGCCATCCCGGGAATCAGTCTGGTGAACCTTTGCTGCACTCCCTCAATAACAAGAACGTCCTTCCTCAGATTAGGAGACCACAACTGAACACAATATTCCAGCTGAGGCCTCTTCAAGGCCCTGTACAACTGCAGTAAGATCTCCCTGCTCCTACACTTAAATCCCCTAGCTATGAAGACCAACATACCATTTGCCGCCTTCACCATCTGCTGTACCTGCATACCAACTTTTAATCTAGTGAACCTTCTCTGAACTGCCTCCAAAGCAAGTATATCCTTTCGTAAATATGGAAACCAAAACTGTACGCAGTATTCCAGGTGTGGCCTCACCAATACTTTATATAGCTGTAGCAAGACTTCCCTGCTTTTATACTCCATCCTCTTTGCAATGAAGGCCAAGATATCATTGGCCTTCCTGATCACTTGCTGTACCTGAATACTAACCTTTTGTGTTACATGCACAAGTAACCCCCAGGTCTCTCTGTACTGCAGCACTTTGCAATCTTTCTCCATTTAAATAATAACTTGCTCTCTTTTCTGCATCACCTCACACTTTCCAACATTATACTTCATTTAAATAGAATACAAAGCATAAGACAGCTGATTTCCTCTGAATCCTGTTGTGGTATTTACATGGTGGGACAGGTGAGGACTGGTTAAACTGTGGCACTGCTGTCTCATGCTTTTCATTCTATTTAAATGAAGTGACTACCTTGGCCTTGGGATTAATATTCTGAAGAGAAAAAGATTAGTGAAGACAAACGTAGGTCCCTTGCAGTCGGATTCAGGTGAACTTATAACGGGGAACAAAGAAATGGCAAACCAATTGAACAAATACTTCGGTTCTGTCTTTACAAATAACCTTCCGAATGTACTAGGGGATCGAGGGTCTAGTGACCAGGAGGAACTGAAGGATATCCTTATTAGGCGGGAAATTGATGGGGTTGAAGGCCGATAAATCCCCGGGGCCTGATAGTCTGCATCCCAGAGTACTTAAGGAAATGGCCCTAGAAATAGTGGATGCATTGGTGATCATTTTCCAACAGTCTATCGACTCTGGATCAGTTCCTATGGACTGGAGGGTAGCTAATGTAACACCACTTTTTAAAAAAGGAGGGAGAGAGAAAACGGGTAATTATAGACCGGTTAGCCTGACATCAGTAGTGGGGAAAATGTTGGAATCAATCATTAAGGATGAAATAGCAGCGCATTTGGAAAGCAGTGACAGGATCGGTCCAAGTCAGCATGGATTTATGAAAGGGAAATCATGCTTGACAAATCTTCTGGAATTTTTTGAGGATGTAACTGGTAGAGTGGACAAGGGAGAACCAGTGGATGTGGTGTATTTGGACTTTCAAAAGGCTTTTGACAAGGTCCCACACAAGATATTGGTGTGCAAAATCAAAGCGCATGGTATTGGGAGTAATGTACTGACGTGGCTAGAGAACTGATTGGCAGACAGGAAGCAGAGAGTCGGGATAAACGGGTCCTTTTCAGAATGGCAGTGAGTGACTAGTGGAGTACCGCAGGGCTCAGTGCTGGGACCCCAGCTCTTTACAATATACATTAATGATTTAGACGAAGGAATTGAGTGTAATATCTCCAAGTTTGCAGATGACACTAAACTGGGTGGCGGTGTGAGCTGTGAGGAGGACGCTAAGAGGCTGCAGGGTGACTTGGACAGGTTAGGTGAGTGGGCAAATGCATGGCAGATGCAGTATAATGTGGATAAATGTGCGGTTATCCATTTTGGGGGCAAAAACACGAAGGCAGAATATTATCTGAATGGCGGCAAATTAAGAAAAGGGGAGGTACAACTGGGTGTCATGGTTCATCAGTCATTGAAATTGGGCATGCAGGTACAGCAGGTGGTGAAGAAGGCAAATGGTATGTTGGCCTTCACAGCTAGGGGATTTGAGTAGAGGAGCAGGGAGGTCTTACTGCAGTTGTACAGGGCCTTGGTGAGGCCACACCTAGAATATTGTGTTCAGTTTTGGTCTCCTAATCTGAGGAAGGACATTCTTGTTATTGAGGGAGTGCAGTGAAGGTTCACCAGACTGATTCCAGGGATGGCTGGACTGTCATATGAGGAGAGACTGGATCAACTGGGCCTTTATTCATTGGAATTTAGAAGGATGAGAGGGGATCTCATAGAAACATATAAGATTCTGAAGGGACTGGACAGGTTAGATGCGGGAACAATGTTCCCGATGATGGGGAAGTCCAGAACCAGGGGTCACAGCCTAAGGATAAGGGGTAAGCCATTTAGGACCGAGAGAGGAGAAACTTCTTAACTCAGATAGTTGTTAACCTGTGGAATTCCCTGCCACAGAGAGTTGTTGAAGCCAGTTCATTGGATATATTCAAGAGGGAGTTAGATATGGCTCTTACGGCTCAGGGGATCAAGGAGTATGGCGAAAAAGCAGGAAAGGGGTACTGAGGGACTGACCAGCCATGATCTTTTGAATGGTGGTGCAGGCTCGACGGGCCAAATGGCCTACTCCTGCACCTATTTTCTATGTTTCTATGATACAGCACGTGATCATGAAGGCCAATGGAATCTTGGCCTTTATTGCAAAGGGAATGGAGTATAAAAGTAGGGAAGTCTTGCTACAGTTATACAGGGTATTGGTGAGGCCACACCTGGAATACTGCGTGCAGTTTTGGTTTCCATATTTACGAAAGAATAGACTTGCTTTGGAGGAAGTTCAGAGAAGGTTCACTCGGTTGATTCCGGAGATGAGGGGGGTTGACTTATGAGGAAAGGTTGAGTAGGTTGGGCCTCTACACATTGGGGTTGAGAAGAATGAGAGGTGATCTTATCGAAATGTATAAGATTATGAGGGGGCTTGACAAGGTGAATGCAGAGAGGATGTTTCCACTGATGGGGGAGACTAGAACTAGAGGGCATAATCTTAGAATAAGGGGCCGCCCATTTAAAACGGAAATGAGGAGGAATTTTTTCTCAGAGGGTTGTAAATCTGTGGAATTCGCTGCCCCAGAGAGCTGTGGAGGCTGGGTCACTGAATAAATTTAAGGTGGAGATAGACAGATTTTTGGTGGATAAGGGAGCCGAGGGCTATGGGGAGCGGGCAGGGAAGTGGACCTGAGTCCATGATCGGATCAGCCATGATGGTATTAAATGGCGGAGCAGGCTCGAGGGGCCGTATGGCCTACTCCTGCTCCTGTTTCTTACATTTGACACAATGTTCACGCTCTTGCTGGTGGAGGTGCTGCAGTGTCTGACCGTATGACCACTTTATATGGACCATTCAATTGTAAATGTAGACATTTCATCCCTTTTCCCCCCCCCCCCCCCCCCCCCCCACCCTGCATTATAAATTTTTGCTGGGAGGTCTGTGCCGATGCACGACTTTAAAAAAAAAAAATATTAAAATAGATAGCATCAAATCTTACAGCAGAGAAGGAGACCATTCGGCCCATCGTGACTGAGCTGACACTTTTGAAAGAGCTTATGCAGTTTGTCCCACACTCCCTGTTCCTCCCCCACAGCCCTGCAACTTTTTCCTGTACAACTGTGTCTCCAATTCCCTTTTCAAATGTATATTCTGTTTTTTTTTTTTGCTATTTAAATTTGCCAGGGCCCTGTAACCTTTTGTTCTGAGGGACAGTGTTAATCGTCGTTTAGAGACCCACAGATTAATCAAAAGAACATAAGAAATAGGAGCAGGAGTCGGCCATTCGGCCCCTCGAGCCTGCTCCGCCATTTAATACGACCATGGCTGATCTGATCATGGACTCAGCTCCACTTCCCTGTCCGCTCCCCATAATTCCTTATTCCCTTATCGGTTAAGAAACTGTCTATCTCTGTCTTAAATTTATTCAATGTCCCGGCTTCCACAGCTCTCTGAGGCAGAGAATTCCACAGATTTACAACCCTCTGAGAGAAGAAATTCCTCCTCATCTCAGTTTTAAATGGGCGGCCCCCTAGTTCTAGTCTCCCCCATCAGTGGAAACATCCTCTCTGCATCCACCTTGTCAAGCCCCCTCGTTATCTTACACGTTTCGATAAGATCACGTCTCATTCTTCTGAATTCCAATGAGTAGAGGCCCAACCTACTCAACCTTTCCTCATAAGTCAACCTCCTCATCTCCGGAATCAACCGAGTGAACCTTCTCTGAACTGCCTCCAAAGCAAGTATCGAAACATAGAAACATAGAAAATAGGTGCAGGAGCAGGCCATTCAGCCCTTCTAGCCTGCACCGCCATTCAATGAGTTCATGGCTGAACATGAAACTTCAGTACCCACTTCCTGCTTTCACGCCATACCCCTTGATCCCCTGAGAATTTGGAAAATGGTGACATGATAGGTCCAAGTCAGCATGGATTTGTGAAGGGGAGATCATGCTTGACAAATCTTCTGGAATTTTTTGAGGATGTTTCCAATAAAGTGGACAAAGGAGTACCAGTTGATGTGGTATATTTGGACTTTCAGAAGGCTTTCGACAAGGTCTCACACAGGAGATTAATGTGCAAAGTTAAAGCACATGGGGTTGGGGGTAGTGTGCTGACGTGGATTGAGAACTGGTTGTCAGACAGGAAGCAAAGAGTAGGAGTAAATGGGTACTTTTCGGAATGGCAGGCAGTGACTAGTGGGGTACCGCAGGGTGAGAGGGGAGCGACCTATCAAAAGCCCAGCGGGAGATCGAGAGCCAGCGGCAGTTGGTGAGAGGGGAGCGACCTGTCAAAAGGTTCACCACTCTCTGGGTGAAGAAGTTTCTCCTTATCTCGGTCCTAAATGGCTTACCCCTTATCCTTAGACTGTGACCCCTGGTTCTGGACTTCCCCAACATTGGGAACATTCTTCCTGCATACAACCTGTCCAAACCTGTCAGAATTTTAAACGTTTCTATGAGTTCCCCTCTCACTCTTCTGAACTCCAGTGAATACAAGCCCAGTTGATCCAGTCTTTCTTAATAGGTCAGTCCCACCATCCCGGGAATCAGTCTGATGAATCTTCGCTGCACTCCCTCAATAGCAAGAATGTCCTTCCTCAAGTTAGGAGACCAAAACTGCACGCAGTATTCCAGGTGTGGCCTCACCAAGGCCCTGTACAACTGTAGCAACACCTCCCTGCTTTTATACTCCATCCCCTTTGTAATAAATTGAGGGCAGGGAGCATGGATTTGTTACAAGAAGTTGCTGTCTGACTGACTTCATTTGAATTTTGTTAGGATAACAAGGATGATCAATGAGGCTAGTTTGGATAGGCTGGGCTTGTTTTCTTTGGGTCATAGGAGGCTGAGGAGATTTAATTGAGGTGTATTAAAATTAGCAGAGGGATCCATGACCAGGGGGCATATATTTAAAGTAATTGGTAGAAGGTTTAGAGGGGATGTGAGGAGAAATGTGCTCACCCAGAGGGGGGTCTGGAACTCATGGCCTGAAAGGGTGGTAGAGGCAGAAACCCTCACCACATTTAAAAAGTACTTGGATGTGCACCTGAAGTGCCGTAACCCACAGGGCTACGGACCCAGAGCTGGAAAGTTGGATTAGGCTGGATAGCTCTTGGTCGGCCGACGTGGAAACGATGGGACGAAATGACGACCTTGCTGTAAACTTATCATCAAAGGCAGTCCCTCGGAATCGAGGAAGACTTGCTTCCTGAAGTGAGTCCTGAGGTGACTGAAGAGTCCAATACGAGAACCACAGACACTGTCACAGGTGGGACAGATAGTCGTTGAGGGAAGGGGAGGGTGGGACTGGTTTGCCGCACACTCCTTCCGCTGCCTGCACTTGGTTTTTGCATGTTCTCGGCGACGAGACTCGAGGTGCTCAGCGCCCTCCCGGATGCACTTCCTCCACTTAGGGCGGACTGGTCTTTGGCCCAGGGACTCCCAGGTGTCGGTGGGGATGTTGCACTTTATCAGGGAGGCTTTGAGGGTGTCCCTGTAACGTTTTCTCTGCCCACTTTTGGCTCGTTTGCCGTGA
The DNA here is from genome assembly GCF_044704955.1 of Pristiophorus japonicus. Classification (NCBI taxonomy): domain Eukaryota; kingdom Metazoa; phylum Chordata; class Chondrichthyes; family Pristiophoridae; genus Pristiophorus; species Pristiophorus japonicus. The sequence goes on along the minus strand of NC_091995.1, from coordinate 2,982,675 downwards.
AGGAGTTCCGAGTAGAGCGCTCGCTTTGGGAGTCTCGTGCCTGGCATACGGGCAATGTGGCCTGCCCAGCGGAGCTGGTCGAGTGTGGTCAGTGCTTCGATGCTGGGGATGTTGGGCCTGGTCGAGGACGCTAACGTTGGTGCGTCTGTCCTCCCAGGGGATTTGCAGGACTTCTATGATTCTATGAAGTCATCTGATACCCTCAGGAACAGGAAAACCTGCCCTTGAATGTCAGCAACTGGAGAGAAGTGTTTAACTTGGGCTTCTTGGCAGAGGTAGTTTTTAAAAAAAAAGTCCTGCATTTAGATAGCACCTTTCCAGACATCCCAACGCCAATGAAGCGATTTTTGAAATGTCGTCACTGTTGTAATGTAGGAAAAACAGCAGCCAATTTAGAAACACAGAAATTTACAGCGCAGAAGGAGGCCATCTCGGCCCATCGTGTCCGTGCCGGCCGACAAAGAGCCGCACGGCCCTCGGTCACCAGCCCTGAAGGTTACATATAAACCATCGAACAATGGCGGAATGTTAAAGAGCACCCAGCCCAACCAGTCCGCCTCACACAACTGCGACATCCCTTATACTGAAACATTCTACACTCCACCCCAACCGGAGCCATGTGATCTCCTGGGAGAGGCAAAAACCAGATTAAAAACCCAGGCCAATTGGGGAAAGAAGAAAAACCTGGGAAAATTCCTCTCCGACCCATCCAGGCGATCGAAACTAGTCCAGGAGATCACCCTGGCCGTATTCGATTCCCTGCAGTATTTACCATCGTATCTGCACCGTCCAACAAAAGGTCATCCAGTCTGATTGCAGTGCGGGCAGGCACAGCAGGAGGGGTGCAGGAGCGGCAAGAGTCTGTAGAGGGGAGTGACTGGGGCCAAGGAGAGGCGTGAGTTTGGGGCCCAGAAGAGCCGAGGGCCCAGGGGCAGCACGGGCCCAGCCCACACTGCGGTATGTGAGCGCACTGGGTCCGTGCAGCAGAGCAGGTCTCCAGCCGTCCTGGTTAACCCTTGCCACTGGATAAAGGCCGAGCTCTGTCAAGCCCCGTGTGGTGGCTGATGTGTGACGGTCGCCCCACATTAAAACAATCCAGACACAGGCATCTTCCACCCTTCAAGTTGTCGTTCGGGACCTGGAATATTAGGTCCTTCGTTGAAACACCTGTGAACACGTCCTTTTTTGGCGTGGAAGCAAGTCATCCTCAATAGGAGGGACTGCCTATGATGATGATGATCCAGTCTGAGCCCACTTACGCACAGCAAGCTCCCACAAACAGCAATGTGATAATGAGCATCAAACACGATGGGCCAAATGGCCTCCTTACCTGCTGTCAACTTGGATGATTCTCTGATGCTGTCAGGGTATGATGTTTGCTTTGTGAAGGTGCATGGACTGTAGATGCCCGAGTTAATGGTTCGATGCTGTTCTGATAACTGACCCCCTTGTGTGTTGTGTTTTTTTTGCAGCCTGGCTGTACGGAGATCCCCGCGAAGTGATCTACCCCAGGAACTCCACCGGCATGTACTGCGGCATTGGGGGTAACACGTAAGTAGCGGCTCGGGTGGATAAGAACGTAACATAAGAAATAGGAGCAGGAGTAGGCCATACGGGCCCTCGAGCCTGCTCTGCCATTTAATACGATCATGGCTGATCCGATCATGGACTCAGCTCCACTTCCCCGTCCGCTCCCCATAACCCCTTATTCCCTTATCGGTTAAGAAACTGTCTATCTCTGTCTTAAATTTATTCAATGTCCCGGCTTCCACAGCTCTCTGAGGCAGCGAATTCCACAGATTTACAACCCTCAGAGAAGAAATTTCTCCTCATCCCAGTTTTAAATGGGTGGCCCATTATTCTAAGATTATGCCCCCTAGTTCTAGTCTCCCCCATCAGTGGAAACATCCTCTCTGCATCCACCTTGTCGAGCCCCCTCATAATCTTATATGTTTCGATAAGATCACCTCTCATTCTTCTGAATTCCAATGAGTAGAGGCCCAACCTACTCAACCTTTCCTCATAAGTCAACCCCCTCATCTCCAGAATCAACCGAGTGAACCTTCTCTGAACTGCCTCCAAAGCAAGTATGTCCTTTTGTAAATAAGGAAACCAAAACTGCACGCAGTATTCCAGGTGTGGCCTCACCAATACCCTGTATAACTGTAGCAAGACTTCCCTGCTTTTATACTCCATCCTCTTTGCAATAAAGGCCAAGATTCCATTGGCCTTCCTGATCACTTGCTGAACCTGCACACTAACCTGCTGCGTTTCCCACATTACAACAGTGACCACACTCCAAAAGTACTTCATTGGCTGTAAAGCGCTTTGAGACGTCCGGTGGTCGTGCAAGGCGCTATATAAATCCAAGTCTTTCTTTAAGTCACTGACAATTTAGGAATAGCAACTGGAAAGTAACGTCACAAATAGCATGGTCACAAGTATTTCCCCTCTGAGGCAGCCCTGGGGTTCTGCGTGAATCGGCAAGTTACCGTGTGTGGAAAATTCCACCCTGGTGGAAAGAATGAGTGATTCATAGCTGTATATTATCAGGAGCGTTTTTAGAATCCGAGAATCACAAGTTTACAGCACGGAAGGAGGCCATTTCGGCCCATTGTGTCCGTGCCGGCCGACCAAGAGCTACCCGGCCTAATCCCACTTTCCCGCTCTCGGTCCGTAGCCCTGTAGGTTACGGCACTTCAGGTGCACATCCAGGTACTGTTTAAATGTGGTGAGGGTTTCTGCCTCTACCACCCTTTCAGGCCGTGAGTTCCAGACCCCCACCACCCTCTGGGTGAAGACATTTCCCCTCAAATCCCCTCTAAACCTCCCCCCCCCAATTACTTTAAATCTATGCCCCCCTGGTTGTTGACCCCTCTGCTCAGGGAAATAGGACCTTCCTATCCACTCTAACTAGCCCCCTCATAATTTTACACACCTCAATGAGGTCTCCCCTCAGCCTCCTCTGTTCCAAAGAAAACAAACTCCAGCCTATGTGTCGTCATAGCTCCACTCCCGTCAACATCCTCGTGAATCTACCTCTGTACCCTCTCCAGTGCAATCACGTCCTTCCTGCACTGCGCTGACCAGAACTGCACGCAGTACTCCACTTTTCACACCCTTCGGATGTCCCAAAGTGCCTCACAGCCAATGAAGTACTTTTGGAGCGTAGTCACTGTCCTAATGTAGGAAATGGGGGCAGCCAATTTGTGCACAGCAAAGCTCCCACAGACAGCTGATCATCATAGGCAGTCCCTCGGAATCGAGGAAGACTTGCTTCCACTCTTAATAACTCCTTAGGTGGCTGAACAGTCCAATACGAGAACCACAGTCCCTGTCACAGGTGGGACAGACAGTGGTTGAGGGAAGGGGAGGGTGGGACTGGTTTGCCGCACGCTCCTTCCGCTGCCTGCGCTTGATTTCTGCATGCTCTCGGCGATGAGACTCGAGGTGCTCAGCGCCCTCCCGGATGCACTTCCTCCACTTAGGGCGGACTGGTCTTTGGCCAGGGACTCCCAGGTGTCGGTGGGGATGTTGCACTTTATCAGGGAGGCTTTGAGTGTGTCCCTTGTAACGTTTCCTCTGCCCACCTGGGGATCCGACGGTGCGGTGCTCACACAGCACGGAACTGGGAGCGTCGGCCTGGATTTTTTTTGTGCTCAAGTCCCTGGAGTGGGACTCGGACCCACGACCTGCTGACTCCGAGGCGAGAGTGCTGCCCACTGAGCCACGGCTGCGAGATGGTGGAGTGCGAGGTCTTCTCCTGAGGTTGAGGGTGGAGTGACCGACGTAGGCGGATGTGCGCGCAGAGTGGAAGAGTGTTTGGATCCTCCGCACTGACGATCAAAATAAGAATTGAACATCCTGCTGTCAAGAAATGGCACCTCACCATTACCAAAGCAATGGACTTTGCAATAATTATACCAGATCATGTCACCCTACGTATGTGTTGCCTGGGTAACGGCTTTGGATATGTCGAGCTTGCAGTGTACTGCAGCTGGGAGTTAATTGAACGCTTTAGAGGAAAGTGTTGCTGGGTAATGATGAGACCAGCCTCTGATTATGATGCCTCTCTCAGTTGAATAACTCGCTCTCCCTTGACTCCTGATGCCAGTGTGTGTGTGTGTGTGTGTGTGTGTGTGTGTGTGTGTATATGATACTGGGTGTTGATGGGACCAGCATCTGATATGATGGCTCCTGTGGTTGAATAACTGTGCAAGGTGTGAGAGAGATAGCTCGAGTCAACGTCCGGACCGGGGTCAAGCAGGGCTGCGTCATCGCCCCAACCCTCTTCACAATCTTCCATGCTCCACCTCACAGCCAACAAGCTCCCCGCTGGAGTGGGACTGAACTACAGAACCAGTGGGAACCTGTTCAACCTTCGTCATCTCCAGGCTAGGTCCAAGACCACTCCAACCTCTGTCGTCGAGCTACAGCACGCGGACGACGCCGATGCCTGCGTCTGCGCGCACACAGAGGCTGAACTCCAGGATATAGTCGATGTATTTACTGAGGCGTACGAAAGCATGGGCCTTACGCTAAACATTAGTAAGACAAAGGTCCTCCACCAGCCTGTCCTCACCGCACAGCACTGCCCCCCAGTCATCAAGATCCACGGCGCGGCCCTGGACACCATGGACCATTTCCCATACCTCGGGAGCCTCTTATCAACAAGAGCAGACATTGGCGACAAGATTCAACACCGCCTCCAGTGAGCCAGCGCAGCCTTCGGCCGCCTGAGGAAAAGAGTGTTTGAAGACCAGGCCCTCAAATCCACCACCAAAGCTCATGGTCTACAGGGCTGTAGTAATACCCGCCCTCCTGTATGGCTCAGAGACGTGGACCATGTACAGTAGACACCAAGTCGCTGGAGAAATACCACCAATGTTGTCTCCGCAAGATCCTACAAATCCCCTGGGAGGACAGACGCACCAACGTTAGCGTCCTCGACCAGGCCAACATCCCCAGCATTGAAGCACTGACCACACTCGACCAGCTCCGCTGGGCAGGCCACATTGTTCACATACCAGACACGAGACTCCCAAAGCAAGCGCTCTACTCGGAACTCCTACAGGGCAAATGAGCCAAAGGTGGGCAGAGGAAACGTTAAAGGGACACCCTCAAAGCCTCCCTGATAAAGTGCAACATCTCCACCGACACCTGGGAGTCCCTGGGCCAAAGACTGCCCTAAGTGGAGGTAGTGCATCCAAGAGGGCGCTGAGCACCTCGAGTCTCATCGCCGAGAGCATGCAGAAACCAAGCGCAGGCAGCGGAAGGAGTGTGCAGCAAACCAGTCCCACCCTCCCCTTCCCTCAACCACTGTCTGTCCCACCTGTGACAGGGACTGTGGTTCTCGTATTGGACTGTTCAGTCACCTAAGGACTCATTTTTAAGAGTGGAAGCAAGTCTTCCTTGATTCTGAGGGACTGCCTATGATGATGAATGGTTGAATAACTCTAATTGTGCAAAGTGTGAGAGAGATAGCCTGTGGCACGAACTGTATTCCAGCACACGAGTGGGGCGAGGGCTGACATTGAGCGAGCGAGTCGGGAGTCACTGCTGTGGTTAGTTATCGGAGGGCTCCTGAGATCGGGAGCCGAGCTGTAGGGCGAACACAAAGCATCTGCAAAGGGATATAGATCGACTTCGTGAGTGGACAGTAAGGCGGCAGATGGAGTATAATACAGGGTATTGGTGAGGCCACACCTGGAGTACTGCGTGCAGTTTTGGTGTCCATATTTACGAAAGGACATAATTGCTTTGGAGGCAGTTCAGAGAAGGTTCACTCGGTTGATTCTGGAGATGAGGGGGTTGACTTCTGAGGAAAGGTTGAGTAGGTTGGGCCTCTACTCATTGGAACGAGAGGTGATCTTATCGAAACGTTTAAGATTGTGAGAGGGCTTGACAAGGTGGATGCAGAGAGGATGTTTCCACTGATGGGGGAGACTAGAACTAGAGGGCATAATCTTAGAATAAAGGGTCGCCCATTTAAAACTGAGATGAGGAGGAAATCTGTGGAATTCACTGCCTCAGAGAGCTGTGGAAGCCGGGTCATTGAATAAATTTAAGACAGAAATAGACAGTTTCTTAACCGATAAGGAAATAAGGGGTTATGGGGAGCGGGCAGGGAAGTGGAGCTGAGTCCATGATCGGATCAGCCATTGATTAAATGGTGGGGCGGGCTCGAGGGGCCGTATGGCCTACTCCTGCTCCTATTTCTTATGTTCTTAAGATCAAGCGCCCAGCTTCATGGGTGCGGCCGAGATGATTTATTAAATGTTCTGATGTTTCTTGAAGTCCAAATCCTAACGCACTTTTCTCTTCCAAAGGGGGAAGCCATACGTGTTTTACTTCGACATCCTGAAATGTGCCTCTCCGACGGGCATCCTGGCCTCTGCTCTCAACGGGCTCCAATGTCCCACCACTCAGGTACCATCCGCGTGGGGAACATCCATTCAGGGCCCTTACAAAGCTTTGCAAATCACATCCTTTGTGACCGTGACCAAGGCCAAGGATTGCTCCTTGTCCGTCTCGACCTGTCTGCAGCCTTTGACACTGTTGACTGCTCCATCCTCCTCCAAGGCCTCTCCACCGTCGTCCAGCTGGGTGGGACCCCACTCGCCTGGTTCTATTCTTATCCATCTAATCGTAGCCAGAGCTTCATCTGCAACGGCTTCTCTTCCCACCCCCGCATCGTTACCTCTGGTGTTCCTCAAGGATCTCTCCTTGGCCACGTCCGATTTCTCATCTACATGTTGCCTCTTGGCGACATCATCTGAAATCACGGCGTCAGTTTCCACATGTACACTGACTACACCCAGCTCTACCTCTCCACCACTTCTCTCCACCCCTCCTCGGTCTCCAAATTATCAGACCGCTTGTCCCACATCCAGTTCGGGAAGAGCATAAATTTTCTCCAATTGAATATTGAGAAGACCGAAGCCATTGTTTTCGGTCCCCGCCGCAAACTCCGTTCCCTGAGCCACTGACTCCATCCCTCTCCCCAACTCCTGTCGAGGCTGAACCAGACTGTTCACAACCTCGGTGTTGTACTGACCCTGAAATGAGCTTTCGACCGCACACCCTCAGCATAACTAAGACCACCTATTTCCACCTCCTGTAACATCGCCCGTCTCCGCCCCCTGCCTCAGCTCATCCGCTGCTGAAGCCCTCATCCGTGCCTTTGTTACCTCCTAGACTTGTCTATTCCAACGCACTCCTGGCTGGCCTCCCACATTCTATCCTCCGTAAGCTCGAGGTGATCCAAAACTCGGCAGCCCCGTGTCCTCACTCGCACCAAGTCCCGCTCACCCATCACCCCCTGTGCTCGCTGACCTACATTGGCTTCTCAGAATGCTCCTGCGAACGTTGAGCCTTGGGACGTATCACTGTTTTAAAGGTGTTATATAAATGCAAGTTGTTGTTGAATTTCAACAAGTATAATAATTACCTTTTGGTAATAGATGTACATCACCATCATAGGCAGTCCCTTGACACGAGGATTACTTAACGCAAAAAAGGGATGAGTTCACGGGTGTAACAATGAAGGACCTAATATTCCAGATCCCGACCTACATCCTGAAGGGTGGAAGATGCCTGAGCCTGGATTGTTTTAACGTGGGGTGACCGTCGCTCATCAGCCACCACACGGGGCTTGACAGAGCTCGGCCTTTATCCAATGGCAAGGGTTAACCAGGACGGCTGGAGACCTGCTCTGCTGCACGGACCCAGTGCGCTCACATACCGCACAGTGTGGGCTGGGCCCGTGCTGCCCCTGGGGCCCTGGCCCCGAACTCACGCCTCCCCTGGGCCACGATCACATCCCTCTACAGTCTCTCGCCGCTCCTTCGCCCCGACCTCGCCGCTCCTGCTGTATCTGCCCACGCTCCAATCATCGACCTGGACCTTGGTGATGTCCTTCTTCGCTGCTGTCGCCCTCCTGCACCAGCTCGCACTGCTTCCTGCAGTAGTCCCCGACCTGCGTGAGAACACCAGCGGCAGGTCGGGGTCAGGAAAGGAGCGGGGTGGAGGCCCCAGGAGCAGCATGGCGGCGTAGATGTACACCAGTATGAAGAGTCTCTGTTGTTCCAATGAGGCGTGGCCTGATAATGTCGCAGCAATGTCACACGAGCACATTTCGAGCATACATGTCTTCTTATCGCAGACAGCAATTTCCAGGTGTTTTCTGTATCTTCACTGTGTTAGCCGCTAGTGGCTGGCTCATAGGGCCCAAGTTTCCACATGATTCGCGCCTGATATTTTAGGAGCAACTGGTGGAGAACGGACTATCTTAGAAATCGCAATTCTCCACATTTTTTTTCTGCAGTTCTCGTCAGGTAGAACAGTTCCACTTTAGAACAGAATTTTTTCTTCAAAAGGGGGCGTGTCCGGCCACTGACGCCTGATTTCAAAGTTTGCACAGTGAAAACGTACTCCAAACTAAAATAGAATGGAGCAAGTGAAGATTTTTGTAGAACTGAAAAAACCTGCTCTACACATTAAAAAATCAGGCGCAGGTTACAAATCAGGCGTCCAGAACGAGGTGAGGGGGGAGGGGAAGTCATTAAATTCTACAATCAATCCTTATTTATACTTCTACAAATATTATACAAATAAATCCAACCTGAATAAACATTTATAAGCAAAGAAAAGATTAAATAAACTATCTTCCTACCTGTGTAAAAGTGCTTCAGCCATCGTTCGAAGGAAACCGCTGTTTGTTGCCGCGGAGGGGGGGGAGGGGAAGGAGACAGTGGCTTGTTGCCGTGGAGAGAGGGGAGGGAGGGGAAGGAGACAGCGGCTTGTTGCTGCGGAGGGAGGGGAGGGAGGGGAAGGAGACAGTGGCTTGTTGCCTCGGAGGGAGGGGAGGGAGGGGAAGGAGACAGTGGCTTGTTGCTGCGGAGGGAGGGGAGGGAGGGGAAGGAGACAGTGAGAAGGGAAGCCTCAGTGCTGATGGCAATGTGCTTTTATTAAAAAATGTTAAAAAATTAAACAGCTACAAAGAACTACAAAAATGGCCGAGTGCCAATGTTTCCTTCACGCTGTGCGTGCGCGAACGCTCCAATGCGCACGCGCAGCGTTGCCGGCAGGAAAAAAAATAATTTAAATAGTACCCGCCCCCTCCCACTTACAAAATCGGTGCGAGTGTAGGCTCCGCCCCCCCCGGGCACTGTGCCAAACAGACAACGAGCTGCGAAGCGCTCAAGAATAGCGCGTTTTTTCTGGCGCCGTTTTAGGCACGAAAAACGGGCGCCCAGCTCAGAGGGGCTCCTGTTTTTTATCCTGTGGAAACTTGGGCCCATAATCTGACCGCATGGCATTGTCACTGTTTATGTATAGACAGTCGACCATATACAGTAGACATCTCAAATCGCTGGAGAAATACCACCAACGATGTCTCTGCAAGATCCTGCAAATCCCCTGGGAGGACAGATGCACCAACATTGGCGTCCTCGACCAGGCCAACATCCCCAGCATCGAAGCACTGACCACACTCGACCAGCTCCGCTGGGCGGGCCACATTGTCCGCATGCCTGACACGAGACTCCCAAAAGCAAGCGCTCTACTCGGAACTCCTTCACGGCAAATGAGCCAAAGGTGCGCAGAGGAAACGTTACAAGGGACACCCTCAAAGCCTCCCTGATAAAGTGCAACATCCCCACCGACACCTGGGAGTCCCTGGGCCAAAGACCAGTCCGCCCTAAGTGGAGGAAGTGCATCCGGGAGGGCGCTGAGCACCTCGAGTCTCGTCGCCGAGAGCATGCAGAAACCAAGCGCAGGCAGCGGAAGGAGCGTGCGGCAAACCAGACTCCCCACCCACCCCTTCCCTCAACCCACTGTCTGTCCCACCTGTGACAAGGACTGTAATTCCCGTATTGAACTGTTCAGTCACCTGACAACTCACTTCAGGAGTGGAAGCAAGTCTTCCTCGATTCCGAGGGACTGCCTATGATGATGATGGTGGATGAATTGCTAGTAGGAGCTCTCGTCTCCTCACTGGGACTGTCCTGGTGTGTGGTTGAAATCCGGGACCTTCGGACTCGAGAGACGGCATTGTTACCACAGAACTAAACTGCTCGCTCGTTCCGAGGTTGAGAAGGGGAAGATTTCTAAAACGCTAGTTCGGCCACAGCTGGAGTACTGCGTGCAGTTCTGGTCACCACATTACAGGAAAGATGTGATTGCGCTGGGGAGGGTGCAGAGGAGATTTACCAGGATGTTGCCGGGACTGGAGCGTTTTAGCTATTAGGAAAGATTGGATAGGCTGGGGTTGTTTTCTTTGGAACAGAGGAGGCTGAGGGGAGACCTGATTGAGGTGTATAAAATTATGAGGGGCCTGATAGAATGGATAGGAAGGACCTATTTCCCTTAGCAGAGGGGTCAACAACCAGGGGGCATAGATTTAAAGTAATTGGGGGGAGGTTTAGAGGAGATATGAGGGAAAATTTCTTCACCCAGAGGGTGGTGGGGGTCTGGAACTCACGGCCTAAAAGGGTGGTAGAGGCAGAAACCCTCACCACATTTTAAAAGTACTTGGATGTGCACCTGAAGTGCTGTAACCCACAGGGCTATAGACCGAGAGCTGGAAAGTGGTATTAGGCTGGATAGCTCTTGGTCGGCCGGCACGGACACGATGGGCCGAAATGGCCTCAATCCGTGATGTAAATTTCTATGATTTCCCTGTTCACATCTCTCCGTGCGAGGAGAATGTTCGTGTGATCGCGGGGAAAAACTCGCTTTATTGTATTTCGCAGGTCTGTGTTGCAACATGTCCCGACAGTTTTAAGTTCCCAGTGACCGCCTTCGTGCCAGGGGTCACACCCAGGATGGCCTTCGAACAGAAATACTGCAACCCCGCGATTGACCTGGAGACCACCAAATTGGTTAGTATTGTTGTGTAAAATCCTCTGGTGTTTAACTCTCTCTCGTGATTATGTGCCTGATATTTTAGCATCGTGACTGCATATTGGTCAGAGTATAAACTGCAAATGTAACGCCCCTATTTAAAAAAGGAGGCAGACAAAAAGCAGGAAACTATAGACCAGTTAGCCTAACATCTGTGGTTGGGAAAATGTTGGAGTCCATTATTAAAGAAGCAGTAGCAGGACATTTGGAAAAGCAAAATTCGGTCAGGCAGAGTCAGCATGGATTTATGAAGGGGAAGTCAGGTTTGACAAATTTGCTGGAATTCTTTGAGGATGTAACAAACAGGGTGGATAAAGGGGAACCAGTGGATGTGGTGTATTTAGATTTCCAGAAGGCATTTGACAAAGTGCCACGTAAAAGGTTACTGCACAAGATAAAAGTTTACGGGGTTGGGAGTAATATATTAGCATGGATAGAGGATTGGCTAATGAACAGAAAACAGAAAGTCGGGATAAATGGTTCATTCTCGGGTTGGCAATCAGTAACTAGTGGTGCCGCAGGGATCAGTGCTGGGACCCCAACTATTTACAATCTATATTAATAACTTGGAAGAAGGGACTGAGTGTAATGTAGCCAAGTTTGCTGCTGATACAAAGATGGGAGGAAAAGCAATGTGTGAGGAGGACACAAATAATCTGCAAAAGGACATAGACAGGCTAAGTGAGTGGGCAAAAATTTGGCAGATGGAGTATAATGTTGGAAAGTGTGAGGTCATGCACTTTGGCAGAAAAAATCGAAGAGCAAGGTATTATTTAAATGGAGAAAGATTGCAAAGTGCTGCAGTACAGCGGGACCTGGAGGTACTTGTACATGAAACACAAAAGGATAGTATGCAGGTACAGCAAGTGATCAGGAAGGCAAATGGAATCTTGGCCTTTATTGCAAAGGGGATGGATTATGAAAGCAGGGAAGTCTTGCTACAGTTATACAGGGTATTGGTGAGGCCACACTTGGAGCACTGTGTACAGTTTTGGTCTCCATATTTATGAAAGGATATACTTTGGAGGCAGTTCAGAGAAGGTTCACTCGGTTGATTCCAGAAATGAGGGGGTTGACTTATGAGAAAAGGTTGAGTAGGTTGGGCCTCTACTCATTGGAATTCAAAAGAATTAGAGGTGATCTTCTCGAAAGTATAAGATTATGAGGGGGCTTGACAAGGTGGATGCAGAGAGGATGTTTCCACTGATGGGGGAGACTAGAACTAGGGGGCATGATCTTTGAATAAGGGGCCGCCCATTTAAAACTGAGATGAGGAGAAATTTCTTCTCTCAGAGGGTTGTAAATCTGTGGAATTCGCTGCCTCAGAGAGCTGTGGAAGCCGGGACATTGAATAAATTTAAGATAGAAATGGACAGTTTCTTAACCGATAAGGAGATAAGGGGTTATGGGGAGCGGGCAGGGAAGTGGAGCTGAGTCCATGATCGGATCAGCCATGATCGTATTAAATGGCGGAGCAGGCTCGAGGGGCCGTATGGCCTACTCCTGCTCCTATGTTAAGATGTACAAGTGTGATAATGCAACTACTGATGTAAATACAATAAAGCGTCATGCGGTACAGTCACGTGATCATAGTTGGAGCCATCTTGTGTAGAGTGTGTTTGTTAATGATATCCTAAGGATATAATCACACTGCTTCTCCCCTGTGTGTCAGTCTGTTGGCCAACGTGATTCGCAATGCCCGCTTGGCAATGGGTCGTCGTTGGTGAGTGTGCTGTTCGGTGTCAGCCAGTGACTCGGTGGGCGGCACTCTCGCCTCTGAGTCAGAAGGTTGTGGGTTCAAATCCCACTGCAGGGCCGACACAACAAAAAAGTAAATAACATGTTAAAAAGTACTACATTGGCTGTAAAGCAGTTTCTGGTCGATGTGAAAGGCCCCATATAAATGCAATTCTTTCCTTTCCTCAGGGAAATTGTTGAAGGTGGCAAGGCAGGTTGAGAAAGCAGTTTAAAAAGACATAGGGGATCCTGGGTTTCATAAACAGAGGTATAGAGTACAAGAGGAATTGATTCATTGCAAGAGGGTTTGAGTACAGGAGCAAGGAGGTCTCACTACAGTTATACAGGGCCTTGGTGAGACCACACCTGGAGTATTGTGCGCAGTTTTGCTCTCCTTACCCAAGAAAAGATATATTTGCCACAGAAGGGAGTGCAGCGAAGGTTCACCAGATTGATTCCTAGGATGGCAGGACTGCCGTGTGAGGAGAGATTGGGTCGACTGGGCCTGTATTCACTTGAGTTTAGAAGAATGAGAGGGGATCTCATTGAAAGGTATAAAATTCTGACGGGGTTGGACAGACTGGATGCGGGGAGGATGTTTCCCCGGGGCTGGGAAGTCTAGAACAAGGGGTCACAGTCTCAGGATACGGGGTAGGAAATTTAGGACCGAGATGAGGAGAAATGTTTTCACTCAGAGGGTGGTGAACCTGTGGAATTCTCTACCACAGAAGGCTGTGGAGGCCAAGTCACTGAATATATTTAAGAGGGAGATCGATAGATTTCTAGACACAAAAGGCATCAAGGGGTATGGGGAGAAAGCGGGAATATGGTGTTGAGATAGAGGATCAGACATGATATTGAATGGCGGTGCAGGCTCGAAGGGCCGAATGGCCCACTACTGATCCTAGTTTCTATGTTTCAATACATTCCTCCGTCATTCCTCCTAACTTCCCCTCTAATGTTTGCTGCATACTCCACCCCTGTGCTGTTACACATCTTAATGCTCCAGTATAAAATCCCCTTGGTCACTTATTACTTGGACGGTGCGAGTTAGTTGGGGTAGAGGAACAAAGGGATCTCGCAGTACTAATACACACATCACCAGAAGTTGCGACACAGATTAGGAAGGCCATGAAAAAGCAAACCAAGAACTAGGGTTTATTTCTGGAGGGATAGAATTGAAAAGTAGGGAAGTTATGCTAAACCTGTATTGAACCTTGATTAGACCACACTTGGAGCACTGCGTACAGTTCTGGTCGCCGTATTATAAAAAGGATATAGATGCATTGGAGAGGGTGCAGAGTAGATTTATACCAGAAATGCGAGGGCATACATATCAGGAAAGGATGAACAGGCTGGGGGTCTCTTCTCTTTGGTGGGTTGGGGTGGTGGGGTAATGGGAGATGGAAAACCAGCCTGAGGTGTGACCTAATAGAGGTCTTTAAAATGATGAAAGGTTTTGATAGCGTGGATACAGAGAGAATGTTTCCACTTGTGGGGGAAGAGCATAACTAGAGGCCATCAATATAAGATAGTCACCCAGAAATCCAACGGGGAATTCAGAAGAAACTTCTTTACCCAGAGAGTGGTGAGAATAAGAGCAGAACATCAGAAATAGGAGCAGGAGTCGGCCATACTGCCCCTCGAGCCTGCTCCGCCATTTAATACGATCATGGCTGATCCGATCATGGACTCAGCTCCACTTCCCTGCCCGCTCCCCATAACCCCTTATCCCCTTATCGGATAAGAAACTGTCTATTTCTGCCTTAAATTTATTCAATGTCCCAGCTTCCACAGCTCTCTGAGGCAGCGAATTCCACAGATTGACAACCCTCAGAGAGAAGAAATTTCTCCTCATCTCAGTTTTAAATGGGCAGCCACTTATTCTAAGATTATGTCTCCTAGTTCTAGTCTCCCCCATCAGTGGAAACATCCTCTCTGCATCCACCTTGTCAAGCCCCCTCATAATCTTATAGAATGTAGAACTCGCTACCGCAGGGAGTGGTTGAAGCGAATAGTATCGATGTGTTTAAGCGGAGGCTAGACAAGCATATGAGGGAGAAGGGAATCGATATCATCATAGGCAGTCCCTCGGAATCGAGGAAGACTTGCTTCCACTCTTTTTAAAATGAGTTCTCAGGTGACTGAACCGTCCAATACGAGAGCCACAGTCCCTGTCACAGGTGGGACAGACAGTGGTTGAGGGAAGGGGAGGGTGGGACTGGTTTGCCGCACGCTCCTTCCGCTGCCTGCGCTTGGTTTCTGCATGCTCTCGGCGACGAGACTCGAGGTGCTCAGCGCCCTCCCGGATGCACTTCCTCTACTTAGGGCGGACTGGTCTTTGGCCAGGGACTCCCAGGTGTCGGTGGGGATGTTGCACTTTATCAGGGCGGCTTTGAGGGTGTCCCTTGTAACGTTTCCTCTGCCCACCTTTGGCTCGTTTGCCGTGAAGGAGTTCTGAGTAGAGCGCTTGCTTTGGGAGTCTCGTGTCTGGTATGTGAACAATGTGGCCCGCCCCGTGGAGCTGATCGAGTGCGGTCTGCTGATAGATTTAGATGAGGAAAGACGGGAGGAGGCTCGAGTGGAGCATAAACGCCGGCTTGGACTGGTGGGGCCGAATGCCTTGTTTCTGTGTCGATGTAATCTCAGTCATCCTTGTGTGCACCGCTGGGATCGATACAAATTAAACATCTTCCAATGCTTTGACTTTCAGACACCAAAGGAGATCTTGGCGAAAGAATTGTGTCCAGCGTACATGATCCCAAGCACACCATGTAAGTGTTTGATTTCTGATGTACATGTTTGTTCCCAGCGCTGCATTCTATTATAACTGTATCTGTATTAGCTGAATCGTGGGCCGTCCCGACCTGAGTGAGAACACGACTGTAGGTTGGGGCTATAAATAGAGCTGGACGACGGGCCCTGGAACATTGTGGGCGGAGGAGCGGCGAGAGATCGTGGCGGAGGGTACGGAGTACGGGGCCCCAGAAGAACCGAGGGCCCAGGGGCGGCACGGGCCCAGCCCACACTGCGATATGTGAGCGCACTGGGTCCGTGCAGCAGAGCAGGTCTCCAGCCGTCCTGGTTAACCCTTGCCACTGGGATAAAGGCCGAGCTCTGTCAAGCCCATGTGGTGGCTGATGTGTGACGGTCACCACACGTTAAAACAATCCAGGCTCAGGCATCTTCCACCCTTCAATTGGAGTTCAGGACTGGAATATCGGGCCCTCCATTGAAACATCGGTGAACCCATGTGGGAGCAAGTCCTCCTGGTTCCAGGGACCGCCCATGATGGTGATGATTAGCTGAACCGTTTGAGTGGGTACAGGAAATGGGATCGGGGAAACCTCGCGCTAAGAGTCCCGGTATTTAAAGAAGATGTTGGCGATAATTTTGAGGGAGGAATGTTGAATCCGGGACACTGGGAGAAATCCCCGCACTCCCACAAATGGGAATGTTGTCCCGGGTACCGGGAGCACTCCCCGCTGTAAGACACATCCTAATTAAGAGCAGTTTTTGCCGGTAAGATTTATTTACACTTTACAGACTTGTGAGGCTAAAAATAAACAACAGACACAGACTCGGGATGTTCCTTTTCCTCAGCCTTATCCTCGGGTTATCTTTCCTGTAAGTAACCAAAGGAAATATAAGCAATTTCATCGTCATAGGATGAGTTCACAAGGTTTCAATGGAGGGCCCGATATTCCAGGCCTGAACTCCAATTGAAGGGTGGAAGATGCCTGAGCCTGGATTGTTTTAACGTGTGGTGACCGTCACACATCAGCCACCACACGGGGCTTGACAGAGCTCGGCCTTTATCCAGTGGCAAGGGTTAACCAGGACGGCTGGAGACCTGCTCTGCTGCACGGACCCAGTGCGCTCACATATCGCAGTGTGGGCTGGGCCCGTGCTGCCCCTGGGCCCCGAACTCTCTCCTCCTCCTGGGCCCCGATCACCTCCCTCTACAATCTCTCGCCGCTCCTGCTGTACCTGCCCACGCTCCAATCACCGACCGGGACCTTGGTGACGTCCCTCTTCACTGCCGTCTCTCTCCTGCACCAGCTCGCACAGTTCCCTGGAGTAGTATGCCTCCCCACTGCCTCCCTTTTATGGCCCTGACTTGCCGCTGGTGTTCTCGCACAGGTCGGAGCCTCCACGCTGCAAGCAATTGGGCCGCACCCATCTATCCCTATTAATATCCTCCTTGACAATTAAAATTGACAATCTCCTCAGTGATTAAAAGAAACCAAGGCATTCACACAAGAGTTAACCCCAGCCGTGGTCAGCAGTCGGAAATTAACCCCGTGATTGTGCTGTCAACTGACCCGGGCACCACTCACTCGGCTGTAACCCCTGCCTCCCGTGTGACGGCCATCTTTATATCCCTTTTGTGGGATGTTTGCCCACCGTGTACGTGATGGTCTAAGTTTAAAACCGAGGAATATTCTTCCAACGAATCCTTCCCGTGAATAGGATTTCTCGTTTCTCGTCGCCACGGTTGTAGCAATTCAAAGACAGTATGAGGGGGCTTGACCAGGTGGATGCAGAGAGGATGTTTCCACTGATGGGGGAGACTAGAACTAGGGGGTATGGTCTTAGAATAAGGGGCCGCCCATTTACAACTGAGATGAGGAGGAATTTCTTCTCAGGGTTGTAAATCTGTGGAATTTAGGCCTGAGGCCTGAGAGCTGTGGAAGCCGGGACATTGAATAAATTTAAGACAGAGATCGTTTCTTAACTGGTAAGGGGTTATGGGGAACGGGCAGTGGACCTGAGTCCATGATCGGATCAGCCATGATCGTATTAAATGGCGGAGCAGGCTCGAGGGGCCAATATGGCCTACTCCTGCTCCTATTTCTTATGGTGTTATCTTCCTGCCTGTGAAAAGGCCCCTTCGCAGCTGTGAGATCTCTCAAAACGTTCATTAAAAGGTCCCGTGACTTTGCAGAGCACAATGGGCCGTTAGGAGTTGGTCAACCCCAGTTTTAGCCACCTTGGAGCAGTTGCAAGTAAAGTTATTCGCAGAAAATGAGACGAGAAATGCTGTAGTCTTACGCGGCCAACAGGAGAATTGTTGTTCCGGGCGCTGGGAGAATTTCCCACTCTCCTACAAACCGGCGGGGGGGGAGGGGTGGTGGAGATATTGAATATACTTCCAGCAATGGTGGGAGTGACCTGCCGAGCCTCCTGTGCTGTATCGCTGCAGCTGTGCATTGGCTTGGGTTCATCGGGTGACATACTCTGTTAAATAGGTAGGTCGTGTCTTCTGTATTGGGAGCCTGGTGGTTTGAGTTTTGACCTGTTCATACTGCGCACACTCTGGGATGCCATCAGCAGGCCGGGGCCATTAGAGGGTGCAGCTTGCGGTGGCCCGGCCTGGAGATCGGTGAGATCCTAGCCTGCAAGACCATTAGCGGGCCAGGCTCATTACACAGAGCAGCGGTATACCACGGCAGGGAGCAGCTCGTGCTGCTGCAGGAGGGCGACGGCTGACTGCAGCGCGGGCAGGTACAGCAGGAGCGGCGAGAGTTCGGGGGCGAAGGAGCGGCGAGAGATTGTAGAGGGAGCTGATCGGGGCCCAGGAGAGGCGTGAGTTCGGGGCCCAGGGGCATCACGGGCCCAGCCCACACTGCGATATGTGAGCAGCACTGGGTCCGTGCAGCAGAGCAGGTCTCCAGCCGTCCTGGTTAACCCTTGCCACTGGATAAAGGCCGAGCTCTGTCAAGCCCGTGTGGTGGCTGATGTGTGACGGTCACCACACGTTAAAACAATCCAGGCTCAGGCATCTTCCACCCTTCAATTGGAGTTCAGGACTGGAATATCGGGCCCTCCATTGAAACATCTGTGAACCCATCCCTTTTCGGCGTGGAAACAAGTCCGCCTCACTTCGAGGGACTGTCTCCGATGACCTGCCTTGCACACAGAATCCTGGCTGGCCCCTCCAGTGCAGTAACAGAGGAGAGCTGCAATGTCCTGAGACGTCAACCCAGAGGCCATGTTGTGTTTTGACCATCCTGCCCGCAACCCCCAAACGTCTCCCTCCCCCATCCACTCTGCCATTGGCAGGGTTCCAAAGCCATCAGGAGGCCACGGTTCAAGTGGATATTGAAGTTGCCGCTGATATGTCCTTACTATTCAGTATAAATGCACACGAGGCCCATACTTGAGAGAAGGTCACTCTGTGACCAGTTACCTTTATTACCAAGACCTTGAGTGATGAAGGTGGGTGGAACTTCCCCTTTTATACCTGAAAGTCCAGGTTAGGAGTGTCTCCCACAAGTTCGCCCCCTTCTGGTCAATGTTCTCAAGGTGTACAACTTAGGTCAGCTTATACATGGGTTACAACAATAGTTGAATACATGACAGCTGCGATGGTGTTGGCAGAAGAGCATTGAGTCCTCCTCCCCACCCCAACCCCCCTGCCCATGTGTCTTAGCAACCATTCCTCTCTTTCCCCTCCCCCCCCCCCCCCCCCCCCCCCACATAAGAACATAAGAAATAGGAGCAGGAGTCGGCCATACGGCCCCTCGAGCCTGCTCCGCAATTTAACACGATGATGGCAGATCCGATCATGGACTCCGATCCATCAACATCATCGTAGGCAGTCCCTCGGAATCGAGGAAGACTTGCTTCCACTCTTAACGTGAGTTCTCGGGTGGCTGAACAGTCCAATCCGAGAACCACAGTCTCTGTCACAGGTGGGACAGACAGTGGTTGAGGGAAGGGGAGGGTGGGACTGGTTTGCCGCATGCTCCTTCCGCTGCCTGCGCTTGGTTTCTGCATGCTCTCGGCGACGAGACTCGAGGTGCTCAGCGCCCTCCCGGATGCACTTCCTCCACTTTGGGCGGTCTCTGGCCAGGGACTCCCAGGTGTCGGTGGGGATGTTGCACTTTATCAGAGAGGCTTTGAAGCGTTTCCTCTGCCCTCCTTTGGCTCATTTGCCATGAAGGAGTTCCGAATAGAGTGCTTGCTTTGGGAGTCTCGTGTCTGGCATGTGAATGATGTGGCCTGCCCAGCGGAGCTGGTCAAGTGTGATCAGTGCTTCGATGCTGGGGATGTTGGCCTGGTCGAGGACGCTAACGTTGGTGCGTCTGTCCTCCCAGGGGATTTGTAGGATCTTGCGGAGGCATCGTTGGTGGTATTTCTCCAGCGACCTGCCTGCTCTCCATAACCCCTTAATCCTTATCGGTTAAGAAACTGTCGATCTCTGTCTTAAGTTTATTCAATGTCCCGGCTTCCACAGCTCTCTGAGGCAGCGAATTCCACAGATTTACAACCCTCTGAGAGTAGAAATTCCTCCTCATCTCAGTTTTAAATGGGTGGCCCCTTATTCTAAGACTATGCCC
>NC_091995.1:2929639-2962487 GCF_044704955.1 Pristiophorus japonicus | reverse complement strand
GGTGAGTTCACGGAGGGATTGTAAACAAGGATGAGAATTCTGAAATCGGGGCGTTGCTTAACCGGGAGCCAATGTAGGCCAGCTTGTACAGAAGCTGACGGGTGAGCACGACTTGGTGCGAGTTAGGACACAGGCTGCCGGGTTTTGGATACCCTCTAGTTTACGGGGGGTAGAATGTGGGAGGCCAGCCAGGAGTGCGTTGGAATAGACAAGTCTAGGGGTGGGCACGGATGAGGGTTTCAGCAGCGGATGAGCTGAGGCAGGGGAGCGGAGACGGGCGATGTTACGGAGGTGGAAGTAGGCGGTTTTAGTTCGGCTGCGGAAATGAGGCCGGAAGCTCATTTTGGGGCCCAATATTACGCTAAGTTTGTGAACGTTGAGGTTCAGCCTCAGACAATTGGTAAGGAGAGGGATGGAGTCAGCGGCTAGGGAACGGAGTTTGTGGCGGGGGCCGAGAGCAATGGCTTCGGTCTTCCCAACAATTGAACCAAGAAACAAAGCCGATTTGTCTGTTGAATGCGATGGCTGTTGTAGCGTATATCAGGAGACTCGGAGTGCCAGAAAAAGTTAGGATTGCCCGTCCCGTGTGGGGCAGAGAAAAAAAACAGTGAACCATGTTAGAAAAAACTTTGGGAATATTCCTTCGAAAGCAAATTGAGCAATTTTCAGGAGACAAGGTGACCCCTGTATTCACCACTCGGCATAATTGGTGGTTTATCACAAATGTCCGTGGGGGAATACTGGACTGGGAGAACCAAACCCCTCCATCCGTGCAGTATGTTTGTGCACACTCGGAGGCCGAACTCCAAACCATCGTCGATATCTTCACTGAAGTGTTTGACAGTCAGAGCCTCACATTAAACATCCGTAAGACAAAGGTCCTCTCCAATTTTGCTGATGTTACAAAGATGGGTGGGAAAGCAAGCTGTGAGGTGGACACACACGATCTGCCAAGGGATATAGACCGGCTCAGTGAGTGGGCAAAAATATGGCAGATGGAGTACAGTGTGGGAAAGTGTGAGGTTATCCACTTTGGCAGGAAAAATACAAAAGCAAATTATAATTTAAATGGAGAAAGATTGCAAAGTGCCGCAGTACAGCGGGACCTGGGGGTACTTGTGCATGAAACACAAAAGGTTAGTATGCAGGTACAGCAAGTGATCAGGAAGGCCAATGGAATGTTGGCCTTTATTGAAAAGGGGATGGAGTATAAAAGCAGGGAAGTCTTGCTACAGTTATACAGGGTATTGGTGAGGCCACACCTGGAATACTGCGTGCAGTTTTGGTCTCCGTATTTAAGGAAGGATATACTTGCATTGGAGGCTGTTCAGAGAAGGTTCACTCGGTTGATTCTGGAGATGAGGGGGTTGAATTATGAGAATAGGTTGAGGAGGTTGAACCTATACTCATTAGAGTTCAGAAGAATGAGAGGTGATCTTATCGAAACATAATATTGAGTGGGCTTGACATGGTGGATGCAGAGAGGATGTTTCCACTGTTAAGGGAGTCTAGAACTAGGCGACATAGTCTTAGGATAAGGGGCCGCCCATTTAAAACTGAGATGAGGAGGAATTTCTTCTGAGGGTTGTAAATCTGTGTAATTCGCTGCCTCAGAGAGCTGTGGAGGCTATATTTTCTGTGTGCGTGTGTGTTATATATTTTATATATTATAACATATTTCACTGTTAAAGCATATTGGTATTTATTACTGAGATTATTTGCTGAATAGAACTGATAGAGATTGCTATAGAAGTTCTGTGTCTGAATCTGAAATCTTCCTGTTGCAGTGATCATCCTGGCTGTCATGGAGGTTATAATCCTGCTTCTGCTGATCTTCTTGCGGAAAAGAATCCTGATTGCTATTGCGCTCATCAAGGAGGCCAGCAAGTAGGTGTCACTGCTCACGAGTGAGCTGTTCACCAGAGAGGCGTGAGTTCGGGGCCCCAGCAGAGCCGAGGGCCCAGGGGCAGCACGGGCCCGGCCCACACTGCGATATGTGAGCGCACTGGGTCCGTGCAGCAGAGCAGGTCTCCAGCCATCCTGGTTAACCCTTGCCACTGGATAAAGGCCGAGCTCTGTCAAGCCCCGTGTGGTGGCTGATGTGTGACGGTCACCACACGTTAAAACAATCCCGGCTCAGGCATCTCCCACCCTTCACGATGTCGATCGGGATCTGGAATATTAGATCCTTCATTCAAACACCTGTGAACCCATCCCTTCTTGGCGTGGAAACAAGTCATCCTCGATATGAGGGACTGCCGATGATGATGACTGCTCACTAGCGCCCCCTACTGGGAAAGTGACTCCACAGATTAAATGGTCGCCATGTACAACTCCTGACGCCACCCTGTAAATGTGTATCAAGGGAACAAGACCCACCCGCTCGGGAGGCTGCCTGACTTGGTGTACCCATCATTCATTGATGGTTATACCCACTTACCCGCCTCCTATCACTCCACATTTTCCCCTGTGCACCTGATTACTGCTCTGGTGGTATTGGTGGCAGGTTGCTGGTCTATTCATGTGTTGTTGCTGGAGACCATTGGGGTGGATGGGGGAAAGGCCGGAGGGATAGAATCTGCGACCCTTTGCCACTTCCTCGTGTATTAAAAAGGACAAGAGGATTGACTTTTATGAGCAAAGGGTGAGGAGGTTGGGCCTCTACTCATTTGGAATTCAGAAGAATGAGAGGTGATCTTATCGAAACGTATAAGATTATGAGGGGGCTTGACAAGGTGGATGCAGAGAGGATGTTTCCACTGATGGGGGAGACTAGAACTAGGGGGCATGATCTGAGAATAAGGGGCCGCCCATTTAAAACTGAGATGAGGAGGAATTTCTTCTGAGGATTGTAAGTCTCTGGAATTTGCTGTCTCAGAGAGCTGTGGAAGCTGGGACATTGAATATATTTAAGACAAAGTGATAGTTTCTTAACCGACAAGGGTTTGGAGGAAGCGGGCAGGGAAGTGGACCTGAGTCCATGATCGGATCAGCCATGATCGTATTAAATGGCGGAGCAGGCTCGAGGGGCCGTATGGCCTACTCCTGCTCCTATTATGTTCTTACTAATAGCCTATAAAGTGCTTTGGGAGCAGTGAGCAGTGGCCTGGAGCAGCGGGAAGGCCTCGACCTGCGTGAGAACACCAGCGGCAGGTCGAGATCATGCAAGGAGGCCTCGGAGAGCAGCATGGAAGCCATTCCAGGGAGCAGTGCGAGCTGGTGCAGAAGGGCGACAGCAGCAAAGAGGGACGTCACCAAGATCCCGGTCGGTGATTGGAGTGCGGGCAGGTACAGCAGGAGCGGCGAGGTCGGGGCGAAGGAGCGACGAGAGACTGCGGTGGGACGTGATCGGGGCCCGGGAGAGGCGAGAGTTCGGGGCCCCAGAAGAGCCGAGGGCCCAGGGGCAGCACGGGCCCAGCCCACACTGCGGTATGTGAGCGCACTGGGTCCGTGCAGCAGAGCAGGTCTCCAGCCGTCCTGGTTAACCCTTGCCACTGGATAAAGGCCGAGCTCTGTCAAGCCCGTGTGGTGGCTGATGTGTGACGGTCACCACACGTTAAAACAATCCAGGCTCAGGCATCTTCCACCCTTCAATTGGAGTTCAGGACTGGAATATCGGGCCCTCCATTGGAACATCTGTGAACTCATCCTTGTTTAGCATGGAAGCAAGTCATTCTCGTTTCGATGATGCTTTGGGATCTCCTGGGGTTGTGAAAGGCGTTGTATAAATGTAAGCATTAGATTTGTTAGTGTTGAACATGAGGTGGACAGGATAAATCATGTTCAGTATCCGTGGCCCATGTGGATTAATCCTTTTGGTTTTTTTCTCTCTCTCATCCAACAGGGCAATTGCTCAAATCATGTCATCTCTCGTTTATCCCTTGGTCACCTTTATCCTCTTGGTGATCTGTGTGTCGTACTGGGGAATGACTGCACTGTATCCTTTAGTTGCTGGGTCGGTGCTGGAAATGTAGACTGGGGCTGAGGTTGAAGAGGAACGGCTTTGTCCTGGCTATGGATAATAACTTGTATTTATATCGCGCCTTGAACATAGTAAAACGTTCCAAGGTGCGTCACATCATCAGCATAGGCAGTCCCTCGAAATCGAGGAAGACTTGCTTCCACTCTTAAAGTGAGTCCTTACGTGGCTGAACAGTCCAATACGAGAGCCACAGTCCCTGTCACAGGTGGGACAGACAGTGGTTGAGGGAAGGGGAGGGTGGGACTGGTTTGCCGCACGCTCCTTCCGCTGCCTGCGCTTGGTTTCTGCATGCTCTCGGCGACGAGACTCGAGGTGCTCAGCGCCCTCCCAGATACACTTCCTCCACTTAGGGCGGACTGGTCTTTGGCCCAGGGACTCCCAGGTGTCGGTGGGGATGTTGCACTTTATCAGGGAGGCTTTGAGCGTGGTCCTTGAAACGTTTCCTCTGCCCACTGGGGCTCGCTTGCCGTGAAGGAATTCCGAGTAGAGCGCTTGCTTTGGGAGTCTCGTGTCGGACATGCGGACAATATGGCCTGCCCAACGAGCTGCTCGCGTGTGGTCAGTCCTCCCGGGATTTGCGGGGACATAGTTGGTGGTATTTCTCCAGCGATTTGAGGTATATGGTCCATGTCTCTGAGCCATACAGGAGGGCGGGTATCACTACAGCCCTGTAGACCATGAGCTTAGTGGCAGATTTGAGAGCCTGATCTTCGAACACTCTTTTCCTCAGCCGCTTCCCAACAGTGTTACAGACAAAAAGATAAATTTGACACTGAGCCACAGAAGAAATTATGGCAGGTGACCAAAAGCTTGGTCAAAGAGGGAGGTTTTAAGGAGCGTCTTGAAGGAGGAAAGTGAGGCGGAGAGGTTTAGGGAGGGAGTTCCAGAGCTTGGGGCCCAGGCAGCTGAAGGCACGGCCACCGATGGTGGAGCGATTATAATCAGGGATGGTCAGGAGGGCAGAATTTGTGGGGCTGGAGGAGATGAGAGATAGGGAGGGGCGAGGGCCATGGAGGGATTTGTAAATAAGGGGGAGAATTTTGAAATCGCGGCGTTGCTTAACTGGGAGCCAAAGTAGGTCGGCGAGCATAGGGGGTGATGGGTGAGCGGAACTTGGTGCGAGTTAGGACATGGGGCAGTTGAGTTTTGGATGACTTGAAGTGTATTGAGGGGTGGTGAAGGGGCAGGTGGAGAGATGCCCTAATTTTCTCGTGTGTTCTAAGGCGGAGCGCCCCAATGTTTGGATTAAACCCAGAAAATGCTGGAAATCTCAGCGGGTCAGGCAGCATCTGTGGAGAGAGAAACAGAGTTATCGTTTCGGGTCGATGACCCTTCATCAGAACTGGGGAAAGTTCGAAATGAACAGATTCGTACGCGGAGGAAAGAACAACAGTGAAGATCTGTGATGGGGTGGAAGGCAGGAGAGATTCGAGAGACAAAAGGGGATGATGGTCTGACTTGAGCAAACAGGAGAAGGGAAAGAGAAAGCAATGAAGATGAACAAGATAATACAAAAGATATACTTGCCACAGAGGGTGTGCTGCGAAGGTTCACCAGACTGATTCCTGGGACGGCAGGACTGTGGTATGAGGAGAGATTGGGTCGACTAGGCCTGTATTCACTCGAGTTTAGGAGAATGAGAGGGGATCTCATCGAAAGGTATAAAATTCTGACGGGGTTGGACAGACTGGATGCGGGGAGGATGTTTTCCCCGGGGCTGGGAAGTCTAGAACAAGGGGTCACAGTCTCAGGATACGGGGGAGGAAATTTAGGACCGAGATGAGGAGAAATGTTTTCACTCAGAGGGAGGTGAACCTGTGGAATTCTCTACCACAGAAGGCTGTGGAGGCCAAGTCACTGAATATATTTAAGAGGGAGATAGATAGATTTCTAGACACAAAAGGCATCAAGGGGTATGGGGAGAAAGCGGGAATATGGTGTTGAGATAGAGGATCAGCCATGATCATATTGAATGGTGGTGCAGGCTCGAAGGGCCGAATGGCCTACTGCTGATCCTGTTTTCTATGTTTCTGTGTCAAAGAAGCAAACTGAAATCCCGTTTGAGCAAAGAGCAGAACTACTTCAAGTTGGGCATGCCCAGAAGAGACGTGGCCTAATGCAAACGCAAAATACTGCGGGTGCTGGAATCTGAAATGGAAACAGGAAATGCTAGAAATCTCAGCGGGTCAGGGCAGCATGTGTGGAACGAGAAACAGAGTTCACGTGTCGGGTCAATGGCCCGTGGTCAGAACTGGCGAATGGTCGGAAAGAACGGATTGTTAAGGAGCGCTGAAAGGGGGGAGGGGAGGAAAGAACAAAAGGGAAGGTCGCTGATAGGGTGGAAGACAGGAGAGATTAGAGCCGATAACAGGGATGATGGGGTTGTCTATCATGCTCCCAGAGCAGGTGGGGGGGCAGAGGCAGTTTTGATCTGATGGTCATCTCCTTGGAGGTTCAGACCCATTGTTAGGGCAGAAAAACCCGGCAGCCATCTTGTGCACAGCAAGATCCCACAGAGCGACCTGGGGTGTCCTTGTGCACGAATCACTGAAAGTTAACAGGCAAGCAATTAAGAAAGCAAATGGAGTGTTGGCTTTTATTCCAAGAAGATTTGAGTATAAGAGTAACGATGTCTTACTGCAATTATATAGGGCCCTGGTGAGACCTCACCTGTAGTATTGTGCACAGTTTTGAACACAAGAACATGAGAATTAGGAACAGGAGTAGGCCATCTAGCCCCTCGAGCCTGCTCCGTCATTCAATAAGATCATGGCTGATCTGGCCGTGGACTCAGCTCCACTTACCCGCCTAAGGAAGGATATATTTGCCATAGAGGGAGTGCAACGAAGGTTCATCAGACTGATTCCTGGGATGGCAGGACTGTCATATAAGAAGAGATCGAGTAGACT
The DNA here is from genome assembly GCF_044704955.1 of Pristiophorus japonicus. Taxonomy (NCBI): domain Eukaryota; kingdom Metazoa; phylum Chordata; class Chondrichthyes; family Pristiophoridae; genus Pristiophorus; species Pristiophorus japonicus. The sequence goes on along the minus strand of NC_091995.1, from coordinate 2,955,596 downwards.
GGACCTATATTCTCGAGTTTGGAAGAATGAGAGGTGATCTCATTGAAGCATATAAAATTGTTACAGGGCTTGACCGGGTAGATGCAGGGAGGATGTTTCCCCGGGCTGGGGAGTCTAGAACCAGGGGTCACAGTCTCAGAATCAGGGGTCAGCCATTTAGGACTGAGATGAGGAGAAATTTGTTGACCAGGACACGGGGGAGAACACCCCTGCTCTACATCAGGAAGAGAAAAGGGTTGTAAATCTGTGGAATTCATTGGCTCAGAGAGCTGTGGGATGGGACATTGAATAAATTTAAGACAGAGATAGACAGTTTCTTAACCAATAAGGGAATAAGGGGTTATGGGGAGCGGGCAGGGAAGTGGAGCTGAGCCCATGATCGGATCAGCCATGATCATATTAAATGGTGGAGCAGGCTCGAGGGGCCGTATGGCCAACTCCTGCTCCTATTTCTTGTGTTCTTATAAATTCTTCACTCAGAGGGTGGTGAATGTTTGGAATTCTCTGCCCCAGAGGGCTGTGGAGGCTCAGTCTTTGAGTAAAGTCAAGACGGAGGTCGATAGATTTTCAGATATTAAGGGAATCGAGGGATATGGGGATAGTGCAGGAAAGTGGAGTTGAGGTCAAAGATCAGCCATGATCTCATTGAATGGCGGAGCAGGCTCGAGGGGCCGAATGGCCCACTCCTGCTCCCAATTCTTATGTTCAGCCTCCCAGGGTCGACTTGAGATTTTCGTGCTTTTTTAAAAAAAAAACTCTTTCTCGTGTCTGGCTTTTTCCTTAACTTTTGGTGCTGTTCAGCTACCTCGCAACATCGGGGGAGCCTCTGTATCGGGTTGTGAATTTGGGCAAGGACAAGTGTGACTCCGTCACTGGGAATGAAACCTGCCACCCCATGGTGAGTACACTCGTGATGCACCAAGTACGTAACGTAAGCTGAATTCTCTCCTCCCCCTCCCTCCGCCCCAACCCCCAACCTCGACTTTTCCTTTAAATGAAAGGACGAGGTGTATTTATTTATCCTCTTTCACGTCCTCAAGATCTCCCAAGTGCTTCACAGCCATTGAGGTACCGTCACTATTTTGTGAGCAAACGCTTTGGAGCACAGCAAGATCTCTCGAACAGTCGTGAGATGAATGTCTCGGTAATGGAGTATCGAAGCAAGGAAGTCTTGCTACAGTTATACCATCATCATGGTAGGCAGTCCCTCGAAATGAGGACGACTTGCTGCCACACCACAAAAGGATGATTTCATAGATGTTTCAATGAAGGACCTAATATTCCAGTCCTGAACTCCAATTGAAGGGTGGAAGATGCCTGAGCCTGGATTGTTTTAACGTGTGGTGACCGTCACACATCAGCCACCACACGGGGCTCGACAGAGCTCCGCCTTTATCCAGTGGCAAGGGTTAACCAGGACGGCTGGAGACCTGCTCTGCTGCACGGATCCAGTGCGCTCACATACCGCAGTGTGGGCTGGGCCCGTGCTGTCCCTGGGCCCTCGCCTCTTCTGGCCCGGAACCCACACCTCCCCTGGGCCCCGATCACGTCGCTTCACGATCACACACCACTCCTTCGCCCTGACCTCGCCGCTCCTGCTGTATCTGCCCACGCTCCAATCAGCGACCTGGACCTTGTTGACGTCGCTCTTCGGTGCAGTCGCTCTCCTGCACCAGCTCCCAGAAGTACTATGCCTCCACACTGCTCCCGAGGCCCCCGCGCCGTTCCTTTTATGGCCACGACCTGCCCGCTGATGTTCTCACACAGGTTGGGGCCATAAACAGTAATGAGATGAATGTCCGGGTAATGGAGTATAAAAGCAGGGAAGTCTTGCTACAGTTATACAAGGTATTGGTGAGGCCACACCTGGAATACTGCGTGCAGTTTTGGTTTCCATATTTACGAAAGGATATACTTGCTTTGGAGGCAGTTCAGAGAAGGTTCACTTGGTTGATTCCAGAGATGAGGGGGTTGACTTATGAGGAAAGGTTGAGCAGGTTGGGCCTCTACTCATTATTCCGAATTCCAATGAGAGGTGATCTTATCAAAACGTGTAAGATTACGAGGGGGGGCTTGACAAGGTGGATGCAGAGAGGATGTTTCCACTGATGGGGGAGACTAGAACTAGGGGGCATGGTCTTAGAATAAGGGGCCGCCCATTTAAAACTGAGATGAGGAGAAATTTCTTCTCGGAGGGTTGTAAATCTGTGGAATTCGCTGCCTCAGAGAGCTGTGGAAGCTGGGACATTGAATAAATTTAAGACAGAGATAGACAGTTTCTTAACCGATAAGGGGATAAGGGGTTATGGGGAGCGGGCAGAAGTGGAGCTGAGTCCATGATCGGATCAGCCATGATCGTATGGCCCACTCCTGCTCCTATTTCTTATGTTCTTATGAGACAGATTTATGGGCCTAGAAATCCTGCTCGAGGCCTTCCCGCGGGCAAACCACTGAAAAAAGGCAAAAAGAAGCACACTTACCTGTTCCCGCTGCCCCCACGCGAGATTCCGATCCTGAGGCCTTCACTCCCTGCGTATCGCAGCACGTGCACATCGGGACGTCCGTAAGCTGGAGCTGGAGTCACATGGTTCTAGGCAGCCAATCCAGGTACAGTATCTTCTCATTCATAATAATGGGAACTCCGTAAGTAGGAGTTCCCATTATTATGAATGAGAAATGCCACAAACACACAAAACACTAATTTAAAAAAAAGAAAATATACACTACATATTTAAGATTCATTTAAATTAAAGTTCTTAATGTCTTATTTTTTTTTAAAAAATTACCTGATTTTTAACGTTTTTTTAATTCAGCTTTAAAATAAACTTGCAGTAGTGGGGCGGGTTTTTAAATAAAATGTGTTTTTACAAATTTATTTTAACGTTTTTGTGTATTTGTAAACACTTGCGCCTGTAACAGTAGGTTACACGCCTGCTTCTATCAGGCGCAAGAATTCAGAGGACATTTGCTGGGCAAGATATGGGCAAATCCCGCAATCTTGCTCTTGCAAACGTCCTTGCTCCGAGATGCAGAGGATCTGTCCAGCTCCAGCTTGACCGATCGGAAAAGCTGATTTTCAGCGCATTGCACGCTGACTTTTCCGATGCCTTCCCGGATCCGTAGAAACATAGAAAACAGGATCAGTAGCAGGCCATTCGGCCCCTCGAGCCTGCACCGCCATTCAATAAGATCATGGCTGATCCTCTATCTCAACACCATATTCCCGCTTTCTCCTCATACCCATTGATGCATTTTGTGTCTAGAAATCTATCTCTCTCCCTCTTAAATATATTCAGTGACTTGGCCTCCACAGCCTTCTGTGGTAGAGAATTCCACAGGTTCACCACCCTCTGAGTGAAAACATTTCTCCTCATCGCGGTCCTAAATTTCCTACCCCGTATCCTGAGACTGTGACCCCTTGTTCTAGACTTCCCAGCCCCGGGGAAACATCCTCCCCGCATCCAGTCTGTCCAACCCCGTCAGAATTTTATACCTTTCAATGAGATCCCCTCTCATTCTTCTAAACTCTAGTGAATACAGGCCCAGTCGACCCAATCTCTCCTCATACCACAGTCCTGCCATCCCAGGAATCAGTCTGGTGAACCTTCGCTGCACTCCCTCTGTGGCAAGTATATCCTTTCTTGGGTAAGGAGACCAAAACTGCACACAATACTCCAGGTGTGGTCTCACCAAGGCCCTGTATAACTGTAATGAGACATCCTTGCTCCTTCAAGAAACTTGGTACGGACCCAGGGAGGTTGGAATTTCTGCTCCAAAGTGTTGACAGAAGATGACACAAGGAAAATATATATCTTTTTTTTTTTACACAAGTGTGGTGGGATTCTAGTGAGCATCTTTTTGCTTGTCTCTCTCACTCTCTGTAGAATTACAACATCTCCAAGTATGACTGTGAAGGAGCAAAGTGCGTCTTCTACAAATACAACGATGAGGGAATCTTGCAGCGCAATCTCTTCAATCTTCAGATCTACAACATTATCGGCTTTCTGTGGTGCATGAACTTTGTCATTGCCCTGGGACAGTGTACTCTGGCGGGTGCTTTTGCCTCCTACTACTGGGCCTTCGATAAACCCAAAGACATTCCCTATTTTGCCGTCTCCGGCGCCTTCATGCGAACTCTCAGGTGAGCTCCTCGGTAAGACGGGAATTGGCGTGTAGCTACTTTTCATTTGAAGGAGTCTGGGCCACTGAACATAAGAACATCAGAAATAGGAGCAGGAGTAGGCCATACGGCCCCTCGAGCCTGCTCCGCCATTTAATACGATCATGGCTGATCCGATCATGGACTCAGCTCCACTTCCCTGCCCACTCCCCATAACCCCTTATTCCCTTATCGGTGAAGAAACCGTCTATCTCTGTCTTAAATTTATTCAATGTCCCGGCTTCCACTGCTCTCTGAGGCAGCGAATTCCACAGATTAACCCTCTGAGAGAAGCAATTTCTCCTCATCTCAGTTTTAAATGGGCGGCCCCTTATTCTAAGATCATGCCCCCTAGTTCTAGTCTCCCCCATCAGTGGAAACATCCTCTCTGCATCCACCTTGTCAAGCCCCCTCATAATCTTATACGTTTCGATAAGATCACCTCTCATTCTTCTGAATTCGAATGAGTAGAGAGGCCCAACCTACTCAACCTTTCCTCATAGTCAACCCCCTCATCCCCGGAATCAACCGAGTGAACCTTCTCTGAACCGCCTCCAAAGCAAGTATATCCTTTCGTAAATATGGAAACCAAAACTGCACACAGTATTCCAGGTGTGGCCTCACCAATACCCTGTATAACTGTAGCAAGACTTCCCTGCTTTTATACTCTATCCCCTTTGCAATAAAGGCCAAGATTTCATTTTAATCCCATCTTAACGGCTCTTTTGCATAGAACTGCATTGAATTTTACAGCACAGAAAATATGCCATTGGGCCAAACTGGTCCATGACGGTCTTTATGCTCCACACGAGCCTCCTCCCACCCTGTTACTGCTCATTTCATCGGGCACATTCCTATTCCTTTCTCCCTCATGTACATATCAAGTTCCTCCTTAAATGCATCCATGGTATTCGCCTCAACCACTCGCTGTGATAACGAGTTTCACATTCACCCCACTCTCCAGGTAAAGGGATTTCTGTTGACTTCCTTATTGGATTGATTAGTGACGGTCTTAAATTTATGGCCCCTTGTCTTGGGCTCCCCCCATAAGTGGCAACGTCGCCCGTCTCCACCCCTGCCTCAGCTCATCTGCTGCTGAAGCCCTCATCCATGCCTTTGTTCCCTCTAGACTTCACGATTCCATCGCATTCCTGGCTGGCCTCCCACATTCTACCCGATGTAAACTAGAGGTGATCCAAAACTCGGTAGCTCTGTGTCCTAACTCGCACCGAGTCCCGCTCACCCATCACCGCTGTGCTCGCCGACCTACATTGGCTCCCGGTTCAGCAATGCCTCGATTTCAAAATTCACCATCCTTGTTTACACATCCCTCCATGGCCCTCGCCCCTCCCTATCTCTGTAATCTCCTCCAGCCCCACAACCCCCCCCCCCCCCCGAGATGTCTGCGCTCCTCAAATTCTGCCCTCTTGAGCATCCCTGATTATAATCGCTCCATCATCGGTGGCTGTGATTTACGCCTTTCCGCGAGATCAAGTGGTTTCGGGTGTGGTGGACTGTAAATGTTGTGATATCGCAAGGTATAATGGAATGCGGAGAAAAATTGCAAAATGCTGCAGTACAGCAGGACCTGGGGGTCCTGGTGCATGAAACACAAAAGGTTAGTATGCAGGTACAGCAAGTGATCAGGAAGGCCAATGGAATCTTGGCCTTTATTGCAAAGGGGATGGAGTATAAAAGCAGGGAAGTCTTGCTCCAGTTATTCAGGGTATTGGTGAGGCCACACCTGGAGTACTGCGTGCAGTTTTGGTTTCCATATTTACGAAAGGATATACTTGCTTTGGAGGCAGATCAGAGAAGGTTCACTCGGTTGATTCTGGAGATGAGGGGATTGATTTATGAGGAAAGGTTGAGTAGGTTGGGCCTCTACTCATTGGAATTCAGAAGAATAACAGGTGATCTTATCGAAAGGTTTAAGATTATGAGGGGGCTCGACAAGGTGGATGCAGAGAGGATGTTTCCACTGATGGGGGAGACTAGAACTAGGGGGCATAATCTTAGAATAAGTGGCCAGCCATTTAAAAGATGAGGAGGAATTTCTTCTCTGAGGGTTGTAAATTTGTGGAATTCGCTGCCTCAGAGCTGTGGAAGCCGGGACATTGAGTAAATTTAAGACAGAAATAGACAGTTTCTTAACCGATAAGGGAATACGGAATTATGGGGAACAAGCAGGGAAGTGGAGCTGAGCCCCTGATCGGATCAGCCATGATCGTATTAAATGGCGGAGCAGGCTCGAGGGGCCATATGGCCGACTCCTGCTCCTATTTCTTATGTTCTTATGTATTGCAATTGTGTGGGACAAGCTCAACTGGCCAGAGGGCCTTTACCTGTCCATTATTGTCTTTAGCTCATTGACAATGGAGCATATCAGAGAATAACCTGTGATCTAACCTTGCTTGACATCCATTAGCCAATCTGAAACATACATTGTGGATGGAGGAGGGAATGAAATGGAATTTCAACTATTATTTTTTTTTAGAAATAAATTTACTTATATTGAGGGGTCTAAAAATAAACTTAGCTTATTGAAAGACTAGAACACCCCTGAGCTGGGATTATCCTTTAACTCCCAATTAGCAAGGAGTATAACCATAGTGAAGAAATAATTAGAAATCGCCCTTTTTTTCTTCATCATTTCCTTGTGTTTTGTACTCTCTGAACTTCTGAGTGTAAGCCGTGGCTCAGTGGGCAGCACTCTCGCCTCGGACTCAGAAGGTCGTGGGTTCAAGTCCCACTCCAGAGACTTGAGCACAAAAATCTAGGCTGACACGCCCAGTGCAGTGGTGAGGGAGCGCCGCGCTGTCGGAGGGGCGGTGCTGAGGGAGTGCCGCACTGTCGGAGGGGCGGTGCTGAGGGAGCGCCGCACTGTCGGAGGGGCGGTGCTGAGGGAGCGCCGCGTTGTCGGAGGGGCAGTACTGAGGGAGTGCCGCACTGTCGGAGGGGCGGTGCTGAGGGAGCGCCGCGCTGTCGGAGGGGCAGTACTGAGGGAGCGCCTCACTGTCGGAGGGGCAGTACTGAGGGAGCGCCGCGCTGTCGGAGGGGCAGTACTGAGGGAGTGCCGCACTGTCGGAGGGGCGGTGCTGAGGGAGCGCCGTGCTGTCGGAGGGGCAGTACTGAGGGAGCGCCTCACTGTCGGAGGGGCAGTACTGAGGGAGCGCCGCGCTGTCGGAGGGGCAGTACTGAGGGAGCGCCGCACTGTCGGAGGGGCAGTACTGAGGGAGTGCCGCACTGTCGGAGGGGCGGTGCTGAGGGAGCGCCGCGCTGTCGGAGGGGCGGTGCTGAGCGAGTGCCGCACTGTCGGAGGGGCAGTGCTGAGGGAGCGCCGCACTGTCGGAGGTGCCGTCTTTCGGATGAGATGTTAAACCGAGGCCCCGTCTGCCCCCTCAGTTGTATGTAAAAGATCCCATGCCACTATTTTGAAGATGAGCAGGGGAGTTATCTCCAGTGTCCTGGGGCCAATATTAATCCCTCAGTCAACGTCACAAGAACAGATTATCTGTTCGTTATCACATTGCTGTGTGTGGGAGCTTGCTGTGTGCAAATTGGCTGCCGTGTTTCCCACATTACAACAGTGACTGCACTCAACATGTACTTCATTTGCTGTAAAGTGCTTTGGGGCATCCGATGATTGTGAAAGGCGCTATAGAAATCCAAGTGTGTCTTTATTTAACCGGATTTTAAATGTTTAAATGATTTAATAACAGGTAATTTTCTGTGCTTTAAACGTCTTGCGCTGATTAAAACAGACCTTGCATCTGTTTTTTTTCCAGTCGTAAGAATTTGAAGGGCATTGGCTGGGCAGGGGATGGGCAGATAGCTCAATTCTCTGCCGGCGGAATGCCTATATGTTCGGATCGCAAGTGCCGGGGCTTGGGCGCCCCTACGGGCAAGTAGCCCCCTCCGTACCCGCCCCCGAGGGGACCACGATTTGAGGCACAGTGTCCTTCCGTGGAGGTCATACCTGCACGGGTAGTGTGGGTAAACCTGCAAGAGTGACGCAGGGCCTTGCTGAGACCACACCTGGAGTATTGTGGGCAGTTTTGGTCTCCTTAGCTAAGGAAGGATACACTTGCCACGGAGAGAGTGCAGCGAAGGTTCACCAGACTGATTCCTGGGATGGCAGGACTGTGGTATGAGGAGAGATTGGGTCGACTGGGCCTGTATTCACTCGAGCTTTGAAGAATGAGAGGGGATCTCATTGAAATGTATAAAATTCTGACGGGGTTGGACAGACTGGATGCGGGGAGGATGTTTCCCCGGGGCTGGGAAGTCTAGAACAAGGGGTCACAGTCTCAGGATACGGGGTAGGAAATTTAGGGCCGAGATGAGGAGAAATTTTTTCACTCAGAGGGTGGTGAACCTGTGGAATTCTCTACCACAGAAGGCTGTGGAGGCCAAGTCACTGAATATATTTAAGAGGGAGATAGATAGATTTCTAGACACAAAAGGCATCAAGGGGTATGGGGAGAAAGCGGGAATATGGTGTTGAGATAGAGGATCAGCCATGATCATATTGAATGGCGGTGCAGGCTCGAAGGGCCGAATGGCCTACTACTGCTCCTAGTTTCTATGTTTCTATGTCTATGTTCTATGAGTGTTTGAAGTTTGTCTGCTCGCTTATTCCTAGGTACCACACTGGTTCGTTGGCTTTTGGAGCCCTGATCCTGACCATCATTCAGCTTATAAGAATCATTCTGGAGTACTTGGACCACAAGTTGAAAAGTAAGAGCATTGGGTTCCAAAACCGTTTTGATTTGTCCGATGCACTTTGAGGGGAAGAGGGACCGTTTTTCGAGAAACTGCAGTGCCGGTGAATGGAGAATCGTAGAATCATGGAATGGTTACAGCACGGAAGGCCATTCGGCCCATCGAGCCCATGCCAGCTCTCAACTAGTCCCACTGCGCCCCCCCCATCACCCTTTCCCCGTAGCCCTGCAATCGCTTTTTCCTTCAGCTACTTATCCAACTCCTTTTTGCAATCCACGATTGAATCTGCCTCCACGTTTCAGTGTCCGACCATTTAACGTGTATTCCCTTGCCTTGTTAGCCTTCCCCAAATGCATTACCTCACACTTCTCCCGATTGGACTTCATTTTTCACTGTTCTGCCCACCTGACCAGTTCATTGATATCTTCCTGCAGTCTGCAGCTTTCTTCTTCATTATCAAACACACTGCCAATTTTAGTATCATCTGCAAACTTCTTAATCATACCCTAACATTCATGTCTAAATCATTGATATTGACTACTCTTAATGTTTTTATTCGTTCATGGGATGTAGGCATCACTGGCATTTATTGCCCATCCCTAATTACATAAGAACATAAGAAATAGGAGCAGGAGTAGGCCATTCGGCCCCTCGAGCCTGCTCCGCCATTTAATACGATCATGGCTGATCCGATCATGGACTCAGCTCCACTTCCCTGCCTGCTCCCCATAACCCTTTATTCCCTTATCGGTTAAGAAACTGTCTTTGTCTGTCTTAAATTTATTCAATGTCCCGGCTTCCACAGCTCTCGAAGGCAGTGAATTCCACAGATCCACAACCCTCTGAGAGAAGAAATTCCTCCGCATCTCAGTTTTAAATGGGTGGCCCCTTATTCTAAGATTCTGCCCCCTAGTTCTAGTCTCCCCCATCAGTGGAAACATCCTCTCTGCATCCACCTTGTCAAGCCCCCTCATTATCTTATACATTTCGATAAGATCATGTCTCATTCTTCTGAGTTCCAATGAGTAGAGGCCCAACCTCCTCAACCTTTCCTCATAAGTCAACCCCCTTGTCTCCAGAATAAACCGAGTGAACCTTCTCTGAACTGCCTCCAAAGCAAGTATATCCTTTCGTAAAAATGGAAACCAAAACTGCATGCAGTATTCCAAGTGTGGCCTCACCAATACCCTGTACAACTGTCGCAAGACTTCCGTGCTTTTATACTCCATCCCCTTTGCAATAAAGGCCAACATTCCATTTGCCTTCCTGATCACTTGCTGTACCTGCATACTAACCTTTTGTGTTTCATGCACAAGTACCCCCAGGTCCCGCTGTACTGCAGCACTTTGCAATCTTTCTCCATTTAAATAATTACTTGCTCTTTGATTTTTTTCTGCCAAAGACTTAACTCTCACCACATCGCAATGACTACCTTATTTTCATTTGGAAAAGTAAGCCAGAGTTAGTGTAGGGGAACAGGCAGAGGTCATTGTGAATTGCAGTATTGCATTCAATAGAACATTACACTAGACAGGTGATGGAAAGGGAAATGTAGAATCTAAACATTTACAGCACAGAAGGAAGCCATTTCGGCCCATCGTGTCCGCACCGGCCGACCAAGAGCCATCCAGCCTAATCCCACTTTCCAGCTCTGGGTCCGTAGCCCTGTAGGTTACGGCACTTCAGGTGCACATCCAGGTACTTTTTAAATGTGGTGAGGGTTTCTGCCTCTACCACCCTTTCAGGCAGTGAGTTCCGCCCCAGACCCCCACCACACTGTGGATGAAGACATTTCCCCTCAAATCCCCTCTCAACCTCCCCCTAATTACTTTAAATCTATGCCCTCTGGATGCTGACCCCTCTGCCAATGGAAACAGGTCCTTCCTATCCAATCTATCCTGGCCGCTCAGAATTTTATACACCTCAATAAAGTCTCCCCCTCCGCCTCCTCTGTTCTAAAGAAAACAAACCCAGTCTATCCATTCTTTCCTCATAGCTAAAATTCCCCAGTCCTGGCACCATCCTTGTACATCTCCTCTGTACCCTCTCCAGTGCAATCGCAGTGTAACGTGGTGACCAGAACTGCACGCAGTACTCCAGCTGTGGCCTAACTAGTGTTTCACACAGTTCAAGCATAACCTCCCAGCGCCAGAGGAAATAATTTCTCTCTCTCTACCCTATCAACTCCTTTAATTGTCTTAAGCATCTCAATTGGATTACCCCCTAATCGTCTACCCTCGAGGGAACACCAGCGTAATCCATGCAACCTATCCTCTAATTTCGAGCAGTTTACAAAGCTCTTGGGCTTGGCTGAGTGATGTATTGGGGCCACCTTGCAAAGTGCTCCTGTTGTTTCCTGGGTCAAGATAGGTTGAGTGAGTGGGCAAACACAAGGCAGATGCAGTATAACGTGGATAAATGTGACGTTATCCACTTTGGTAGGAAAGTCATAAGGACAAAGTATTATTTAAATGGTGATGGCTTGGGAAGTGCCGATGTACAGAGGGACCTGGGTGTCCTTGTACACTAGTCATTGAAAGCAAACCTGCAGGTGCAGCAAGCAGTTAGGGGCAAATGGTATGTTGGCCTTCATTGCAAGAGGGTTTGAGTACAGGAGCAAGGATGTCTCCACAGTTATACAGGGCCTTGGTGAGACCACACCTGGAGTAGTGTGTGCATTTCTGGTCTCCTTACCTAAGAAAGGATATACTTGCCACAGAGGGAGTGCAGCGAAGGTTCACCAGACTGATTCCTGGGATGGCAGGACTGTGGTATGAGGAGAGATTGGGTCGACTGGGCCTGTAGTCGCTAGAGTTTAGAAGAATGAGAGGGGATCTCATTGAAAGGTATAAAATTCTGACGGGGTTGGATAGACTGGATGCGTGGAGGATGTTTCCCCGGGGCTGGGAAGTCTAGAACAAGGGGTCACAGTCTCAGGATACGGGGCAGGAAATTTAGGACCGAGATGAGGAGAAATGTTTTCACTCAGAGGGTGGTGAACCTGTGGAATTCTCTCCCACAGAAGGCTGTGGAGGCCAAGTCACTGAATATATTTAAGAGGGAGGTAGATAGATTTCTAGACACAAGAGGCATCAAGGGGTATGGGGAGAAAGCGGGAATATGGTGTTGAGATAGAGGATCAGCCATGATCATATTGAATGGTGGTGCAGGCTCGAAGGGCCGAATGGCCGACTACTGCTCCTATTTTCCATGTTTCTAAACCCAGGCCAATCCTGTCATGGTAATTTGGAGCTGACCTTCCTGCAGGTGAGGTGTCCCTGTGGCATTACAATCAGGGGATGTTACATTTTTTTTCGAGGAGGTCTTGAGGGTGTCCTTGAAGCGTTTTCTCTGCCCTCCTGGGGCGCGCTTGCCGTGTTGGAGTTTTCCGAGTAGAGCGCTTATTTTGGGAGTCAAGTGTCAGGCATGTGGGCGATCTGGTCCGCCCACCGGAGCTGATCGAATGTGGTCAATGCCTCGGTGCTGGGGATTATCCAGGCTTGTCCATTTCCGTGCACCTTCTCCGTATCTGCCAATGGAAACATTTACTCTATCGAAGCCCCTCCTGATTTTAAACAGCCCGTGGGATTCATAACATGAGAATATAAGAAATAGGAGCAGGAGCAGGCCATATGGCCCCTCGAGCCTGCTCCGCCATTTAATACGATCATGGCTGATCCGATCATGGACTCGGCTCCACTTCCCTGCCCGCTCCCTTATCCCCTTAATCCCTTATCAGTTAAGAAACTGTCTATCTCTGTCTGAAATTTATTCAATGTTCCAGCTTCCACAGCTCTCTGAGGCAGTGAATTCCACAGATTTACAACCCTCTGAGAAGAAATTTCTCCTCATCTCAGTTTTAAATGGGCGGCCCCGTATTCTAAGATCATGCCCCCCAGTTCTAGTCTCCCCCATCAGTGGAAACATCCTCTCTGCATCCACCTTGTCAAGCCCCCCTCATAATCTTAAACGTTTCGATAAGATCACCTCTCATTCTTCTGAATTCCAATGAGTAGAGGCCCAACCTACTCAACCTTTCCTCATCAGTCAACCCCCTCATCCCCGGAATCAACCGAGTGAACCTTCTCTGAACTGCCTCCAAAGCAAGTATATCCTTTTGTAAATATGGAAACCAAAACTGCACGCAGTATTCCAGGTGTGGCCTCACCAATACCCTGTATAACTGGAGCAAGACTTCCCTGCTTTTATACTCCATCCCCTCTGCAATAAAGGCCAAGATACCATTGGCCTTCCTGATGACTTGCTGTATCTGCAGACTAACCTTTTGTGTTTCATGCACAAGGACTCCCAGGCCTCTGCTTCATGCTGCCCTTGGTCTGTCTCTTCCAGATGTTCACAACCCCCTGACGAGGTTCCTGATGTGCTGTCTCAAGTGTTGTTTCTGGTGCCTGGAGAAATTCATCAAGTTCCTGAACCGCAACGCCTACATTATGGTGAGCAGCTGAGCGGCCGAGGGGGACGATGAATGATTTACCGAGCCAAAGCTTCCTCGATGATTCATGACCTTCCTCTCTGTGTCTAATTACAGATTGCAGTCTATGGCAAAAACTTCTGTGTGTCAGCTAAAAATGCATTCAAGTTGCTGATGAGGAATGTGGTCAGGTAGGCAAAGTCTAATCCTCCTTGGGCAGTTCCCTCGGAGTCGAGGATGACTTGCTTCCACACTAACACGAGTTCGAGGGTGACTGATGAGTCCAATGCGGGACCGACTGGCTCTGTCACAGGTGGGGCAGTCGGTGATTGGAGGGACGGCTGGGTGGGGCGCTTGGGTTGTCATGCGCTCCTTCCGCTGTTTGCGCTTGGCAAATGGACTCGAGGCGTTCGACGCCTTCCCGGAGGCTGCTCCTCCACTTTGAGCGGTCTTGGGTCAGGGATTCCCAAGATTGGTGGGGATATGTTGCATTTTTGAGGGCGTCCTTGAAGCGTTCTCTCTGCTCTCCCGGGGCTCGCTTGCCGTGACGTATCTCGGAGTAGAGCGTTTGTTTCGGGAGCCCAGCATCGGGCAATGTGGCCCGCCCACCGGAGCTGGTCGCGTGTGGTCAATGCCTCGATGTTGACCTGAGCGAGAACGCTGATGTTGGTGCGTCTATCCTGCCAATTAATTTGCAAGATCTTGCAGAGGCAGAGTTGGTGGTACTTCTCCAGTGCTTTGAGGAGCCTGCTGTACACTGTCCAGGTCTCTGAGCCATGTAGGAGGGCAGGTATCACCACTGCTCTGTAGACCATAAGCCTGGTGTCGGATTTGAGGTTCGAGTCTTCAGACACTCTCTTCCTCAGGCGGCCGAAGGCTGCGCTGTCACACTGAAGGCGGTGTTGGACTTCGCCATCGATGGCCGTCCTTGCTGATAGTAGCTACACAAGGTATGGCAAGTGGTACGCATTGTCCAAGGTCTCATCGTGGGTCTTGATAATCGGGGAGCAGTACTGTGTGGCAGGGGCAGCTTGGTAGAGGACCTTTGTCTTACTGATGTGGGGGTGGGGGAGTGATTGGAGTCTGGGGGGGGCGGGTGGGAGAGTGATTGGAGTCTGGGGGGGCGGGTGGGGGAGTGATTGGAGTCTGGGGGGCGGGTGGGGGAGTGATTGGAGTCTGGGGGGGGCGGGTGGGGGAGTGATTGGAGTATGGGGGGGGCGGGTGGGGGAGTGATTGGAGTCTGGGGGGGGCGGGTGGGGGAGTGATTGGAGTCTGGGGGGGGGGAGTAGGGGAGTGATTGGAGTCTGGGGGGCGGGTGGGGGAGTGATTGGAGTCTGGGGGGGGGTAGGGGAGTGATTGGAGTGTGGGGGGGGGTGGGTGGGCGAGTGATTGGAGTTTGAGGGGGGTGGGGGAGTGATTGGAGTCTGGGAGGGGTGGGGGAGTGATTGGAGTCTGGGGGGAGGTGGGGGAGTGATTGGAGTCTGGGGGGGGTGGGGGAGTGATTGGAGTCTGGGGGGGTGGGGGAGTGATTGGAGTCTGGGGGGGCGGGTGGGGGAGTGATTGGAGTCTGGGGGGGGGTGGGGGAGTGATTGGAGTCAGGGGGGTGGTGGGGGAGTGATTGGAGTCTGGGGGGGTGGGGGAGTGATTGGAGTCTGCGGGGGTGGTGGGGCGTGATTGGAGTCTGGGGGGGGTGGGGGAGTGATTGGAGTCTGGGGGGTGTGGGGGAGTGATTGGAGTCTGGGGTGGGTGGGGAGTGATTGGAGTCTGGGGTGGGAGGGGAGTGATTGGAGTCTGGGGGGGGCGGGGAGTGATTGGAGTCTGGGGTGGGAGTGATTGATTGGAGCGTGGGGTGGCGGGGGAGTGCCTGGAGCCTGGGGGTGGGGTGTGGGAGGGAGGAGGAGGGGTGGAACGAGTGTCTGGAGCCTGGGCGGGGGAGGGCGGAATCCGTGGGCTATGGGGTGATTCCCCGAGTGGAAGGGTTCGCGATGCAGCCAGATCCTGTGTTTGGGGAGGGGGTGGGAGTGAGCGGTCGGTGTGCCCATGACCTTGGGCAGCAGTGATGTGCAACAACAGGGTAATGTGGGTAACATCTCTCTTGTCTCTTTCCCCCCCCACCCTCCGCCCTCAGGGTCGTGGTACTGGATAAAATTACCGACCTGCTGCTGTTTTTTGGAAAGCTCCTGGTTGTCGGTGGCGTGGGTAAGTAAACCAGCTGGGAGCCCCGCGCTCCCCCAGCCCCAGTGTGGCCTGGAGTGACGGGATTGTGTTTGGGTCCATTGTACTTTTGAAGATTGCCCGCGGAAATGGTGGTAGAGCGCCCCCTTAGTGGACCACTGATGTACTGCGACTACTGAGGCACATCAGGGGCAGTCCCTCGAGTCGAGGATGACTTGCTTCCTCGCCAAGAAGGATTGAGTTCACAGATGTTTCAATGAAGGACCTAATATTCCAGATCCCGAACTACATCCTGAAGGGTGGAAGATGCCTGTGTGTGGATTTGTTTAACCTGTGGTGACCATTACACACCAGCCACCACACGGGCTTGACAGAGCTCGGTCTTGGTCCAGTGGCAAGGGTTAACCAGGACTAACTGGAGACCAGCTCTGCTGCACGGACCGAGCGCGCGCACATATCGCACAGTGTGGGCTGGGCCCGTGCTGCCCCTGGGGCGCTCGCCTCTTCTGGGCCCCGAAATCACGTCCCTCTACGAACACTTGTCGCTCCTTTTCCCCTCCTGCTGTGCCTGCCCGCACTTCAATGAGCGACCTGACTTTGCAGCCGTTGTCCTCCTGCAGTGGTATGCCGTCACACGCTGCTCCCTCCAGTGGCCCCAGCCTGCTGATGGTCTTGCAGGCTGGGATGGGCCGGGCCGCCGCAAGCTGCTCCCTCTAATGCAGCCTTTCAATCACAGTAAATCCCCTTCCATTCACGAACGCGGCCTTTCGATGGCAGTGAGGCACATATCATATAAAAGGGGTCATGAGGCAAAGTCACATGATCACGGCTGGAGGCACCGTGCAGAGTGTGTTTGTTGGTGATGTTGTAAGGAGCTAGCGGAGAATTCGGGCGCGGGTCGTACTGGAGACTTTGCCCTTCACTTTCCCCTTTCAGGAATTGAGCCTGAAGAACGAGTTGAATAAACCGTCGGATAAAAGGGACATAAGAACATAACATAACATAAGAACATAAATAGGAGCAGGAGCAGGCCGTATGGCCCCTCGAGCCTGCTCCGCCATTTAATACAGATCATGGCTGATCCGACCATGGACTTGGGTCCACTTCCCTGCCCGCTCCCATAACCCCTTATTCCCTCATCGGTTCAGAAACTGTCAATCTCTGCCTTAAATTTATTCAATGTCCCGGCTTCCACAGCTCTCTGAGGCAGCGAATTCCACAGATTTACAACCCCCTGAGAGAAGAAATTCCTCCTCATCTCAGTTTTAAATGGGCGGCCCCTTATTCTAAGATTATGCCCCCTAGTTCTAGTCTCCCCCATCAGTGGAAACATCCTCTCTGCATCCACCTTGTCAAGCCCCCCTCATAATCTTATACGTTTCGATAAGATCACCTCTCATTCTTCTGAATTCCAATGAGTAGAGGCCCAACCTCCTCAACCTTTCCTCATAAGTCAAACCCCTCATCCCCAGAATCAACCGAGTGAACCTTCTCTGAACTGCCTCCAAAGCAAGTATATCCTTTCGTAAATATGGAAACCAAAATTGTACGCAGTATTCCAGGTGTGGCCTCACCAATACCCTGTATAACTGTAGCAAGACTTCCCTGCTTTTATACTCCATCCCCTTTGCACTAAAGGCCAAGATCCCATTGGCCTTCCTGATCACTTGCTGTACCTGCATACTAACCTTTTGTGTTTCATGTATCAGGACCCCGACTCCTGCTCCTATTTCTTATGTTCTTATGTTCTTATGTATTGGGATTTGGGAGGGATGTGTCCAAGGTAGGGAGGTAATGGGATTTGGGGAATTTATAGGAGGAGAGAAAGATGTACTAATGGTTGCGGGAGGTTATGGTGGAGAACTGCTGAAGGATTTGTCGAGAACTGCTGAAGGATTTGTCGGGACACTAGGGTTGGGACTAGTGGTGTCTGGTGTTGCTGATACTGATGTTACTTGCAAAGTCGCGAGTTTTGCTTGAACCCACAGACCACCTTGTGCAAGGTGGTCTGTGAGCAGGATTCACTAATCCTCTTGTGTTCACAGCGGAGTCGCTGCAGTGTTTGTGTTTGTGAAGTGTTGACTTTTTGAAGTTACAGTCCATTCTTTCCCCTGTTTTTTCTTTCCCCAGGTGTGTTGGCGTTTTTCTTCTTCACTGGCCGGATCAAAATTCCCGACCCAAATTTCGAGGCTCCTGTGCTGAACTATTATTGGCTGCCCATATTGGTATGAGCTGACAATTCGTGTTTTTTATCCAAATACATAACTTTGATAGTTTGGCCCAAGTGGGTAAGATCCCTTTGGAGATTGAAGGACATTAAGGACAGAGGAATCGGTGACCTGGTGGGGCAGATGGGGGGGATCTGTTGGAGGCAGAGTTGGGGATCCCCTGGAGTTCGATTTGAGGATCAGCCGAGTTAGTGATCGGGGGGAGAGGGCGGAGTTAGTGATCGGGGGGAGAGGGCGGAGTTAGTGATCGGGGGAGAGGGCGGAGTTAGTGATCGGGGGAGAGGGCGGAGTTGGTGATCGGGGGAAGAGGGCGGAGTTGGTGATCGGGGGAGAGGGCGGAGTTGGTGATCGGGGGAGAGGGCGGAGTTGGTGATCGGGGGAGAGGGCGGAGTTGGTGATCGGGGGAGAGGGCGGAGTTGGTGATCGGGGGAGAGGGCGGAGTTGGTGATCGGGGGAGAGGGCGGAGTTGGTGATCGGGGGAGAGGGCGGAGTTGGTGATCGGGGGAGAGGGCGGAGTTGGTGATCGGGGGAGAGGGCGGAGTTGGTGATCGGGGGAGAGGGCGGAGTTGGTGATCGGGGGAGAGGGCGGAGTTGGTGATCGGGGGAGAGGGCGGAGTTGGTGATCGGGGGAGAGGGCGGAGTTGGTGATCGGGGGAGAGGGCGGAGTTGGTGATCGGGGGAGAGGGCGGAGTTGGTGATCGGGGGAGAGGGCGGAGTTGGTGATCGGGGGAGAGGGCGGAGTTGGTGATCGGGGGAGAGGGCGGAGTTGGTGATCGGGGGAGAGGGCGGAGTTGGTGATCGGGGGAGAGGGCGGAGTTGGTGATCGGGGGAGAGGGCGGAGTTGGTGATCGGGGGAGAGGGCGGAGTTGGTGATCGGGGGAGAGGGCGGAGTTGGTGATCGGGGGAGAGGAGTCGTGTGGGGGAGGAGGAGTCAGTGATCGGGTGGGGGAGGGGTCGGGTGTGGGGGGAGGAGTCAGTGATCGGGTGGGGGAGGGGTCGGGTGTGGGGGGAGGAGTCAGTGATCGGGGGAGGGGTCGGGTGGGGGAGGAGGAGTCAGTGATCGGGTGGGGGGGAGGAGTCAGTAATCGGGGGATTAGTCAGTGATCGGGGGGGAGGGGTCGTGTGTGGGGGGAGGAGTCAGTGATCGGGGGAGGGGTCGGGTGGGGGAGGAGGAGTCAGTGATCGGGTGGGGGGGAGGACTCAGTAATCGGGGGGAAGGGTCGGGTGGGGGATTAGTCAGTGATTGGGGGGGAGGGGTCGGGTGTGGGGGGAGGAGTCAGTGGTCAGTGGGGGAGGAGTCAGTGATCGGGGGGAGGGGTCGGGTGTGGGGGGAGGAGTCAGTGGTCAGTGGGGGATGAGTCAGTGATCGGGGGCGGGGTCGAGTGGGGGAGGAATCAGTGATCGGGGGAGGGGTCGAGTGGGGGAGGAATCAGTGATCGGGGGAGGGGTCGAGTGGGGGAGGAGTCGGGGGAAGGGGCTGG
The DNA here is from genome assembly GCF_044704955.1 of Pristiophorus japonicus. Lineage (NCBI taxonomy): Eukaryota > Metazoa > Chordata > Chondrichthyes > Pristiophoridae > Pristiophorus > Pristiophorus japonicus. The sequence goes on along the minus strand of NC_091995.1, from coordinate 2,936,396 downwards.
GTGGGGGGAGTCAGTGATCGGGGGGGGAGGGATCGGGTGGGGGAGGAGTCAGTGATCGGGGGGAGGGGTCAGGTGGGGGAGGAGTCAGTGATCGGGGGGGGGAGGGTTCGGGTGGGGGAGGAGTCAGTGATTGGGGGGGGAGGGTTCGGGTGGGGGAGGAGTCAGTGATCGGGGGAAGGGGTCAGGTGGGGGAGGAGTCAGTGATCGGGGGGAGGGGCTGGGTGGGGGAGGAGTCAGTGATCGGGGGGGAGGGTTCGGGTGGGGGAGGAGTCAGTGATCGGGGGAAGGGGTCAGGTGGGGGAGGAGTCAGTGATCGGGGGTGAGTCAGTGATCGGGGGGTGAGGGTTCGGGTGGGGGAGGAGCCACTGATCGGGGGGAGGGGTCGGGTGGGGGAGGAGTCAGTGATCGGGGGGCGGGGTCAGGTGGGGGAGGGGTCAGTGATCGGGGGTCGGGGTCGGGTGGGGGAGGAGTCAGTGATCGGGGGAGGGGCCGGGTGGGGGAGGAGCCACTGATCGGGGGGGAGGGGGTCGGGTGGGGGAGGAGTCAGTGATCGGGGGGAGGGGCCAGTGATCTGGGGGGAGGGGTCGGGTGAGGGAGGAGTCAGTGATCTGGGGGAGGGGCCGGGTGGGGGGGGGGGGAGAGTCAGTGATCGGGGGGAGGGGCCGGTTGGGGGAGGAGTCAGTGATCGGGGGGAGGGATCGGGTGGGGGAGGAGTCAGTGATCGGGGGGGTAGGAGGAGTCAGGGGTCGGGGGAGGGGCTGGGTGGGGGAGGAGTCAGTGATCGGGGGGAGGGATCGGGTGGGGGAGGAGTCAGTGATCGGGGGGGTAGGAGGAGTCAGGGGTCGGGGGGAGGGGCTGGGTGGGGGAGGAGTCAGTGATCGGGGGAGGGATTGGGTGGGGGAGGAGTCAGTAATCGGGTGGGGTGGGAGGAGTCAGTGATCGGGGGGAGGGGCTGGGTGGAGGAGGAGTCAGTGATCGGGGGGAGGGATTGGGTGGGGGAGGAGTCAGTGATCGGGGGAGGGATCGGGTGGGGGAGGAGTCAGTGATTGGGTGGGGGGGAGGAGTCAGTGATCGAGGGGAGGGGCTGGGTGGGGGAGGAGGAGTCAGTGATCGGGGGAGGGGCTGGCTGGGGGAGGAGTCAGTGATCGGGGAGGGATCGGGTGGGGGGGGAGTCAGTGATCGGGGGGAGGGGCTGGGTGGGGGAGGAGTCAGTGATCGGGGGAGGGATTGGGTGGGGGAGGAGTCAGTGATCGGGTGGGGTGGGAGGAGTCAGTGATCAGGGGGCGGGGCTGGGTGGGGGAGGAGTCAGTGATCGGGGGAGGGATTGGGTGGGGGAGGAGTCAGTGATCGGGGGGAGGGGCTGGGTGGGGGAGGAGGAGTCAGTGATCGGGGAGGGATCGGGTGGGGGAGGAGTCAGTGATCGGGGGAGGGATTGGGTGGGGGAGGAGGAGTCAGTGACCGGGGCGGGGCTGGGTGGGGGAGGAGTCAGTGATCGGGTGGGGTGGGAGGAGTCAGTGATCAGGGGGCGGGGGAGGGGTCGGATAGGGGAAGTGTCGGTGAAAGCGTGGACCCAGTGGCTGTCGGTGTGCCGGGTCCGGGAGGTGATGGAGAGCGTGAGACGGTTGTGACAGAGAACGTCTTTGTGTCCTGATCCACAGACTCTGGTGGTCGGCTCCTACATGATCGCCCAGGGATTCTTCAGTGTTTACAACATGTGCGTCGACACCCTCTTCCTCTGCTTCTGTGAGTAGCCCGGACGTGCGGGGACAGTGTAGGGGTGATGCACTGGGCTCTGAGCCTGGGCACTCGGTGCTGGGGGAGGCAGGGGGAACGGAGCTGGAATAGGAGCTGTCTCAGTCTCAGAATAAAAGGTTGGCCATTTAAGGCTGAGATGGCGAGGAATTTCTTCGCTCTGTTAAGAGAATTCCAAAGATTCACCAGCCTCTGAGAAGGCTCAGTCTTTAAGTATATTCAAGACAAGAGATCGATAGATTTATGAGTATTGGAGGGCTATGGGGACAGTGCAGGCAACATAGAAACTAGGAGCAGTAGTGGGCCATTCGGCCCCTCGAGCCTGCACCACCATTCAATATGATCATAGCTGATCCTCTATCTCAACACCATATTCCCGCTTTCTCCCCATACCCCTTGATGCCTTTTGTGTCTAGAAATCTATCTATCTCCCTCTTAAATATATTCATTGACTTGGCCTCCACAGCCTTCTGTGGTAGAGAATTCCACAGGTTCACCACCCTCTGAGTGAGAACATTTCTCCTCATCTCGGTCCTAAATTTCCTGCCCCGTATCCTGAGACTGTGAGCCCTTGTTCTAGACTTCCCAGCCCCGGGGAAACATCCTCCCCGCATCCAGTCTGTCCAACCCCGTCAGAATTTTATACCTTTCAATGAGATCCCCTCTCATTCTTCTAAACTCTAGTGAATACAGGCCCAGTCGACCCAATCTCTCCTCATACCACAGTCCTGCCATCCCAGGAATCAGTCTGGTGAACCTTCGCTGCACTCCCTCAATAGCAAGAATGTCCTTCCTCAAGTTAGGAGACCAAAACTGCACACAATACTCCAGGTGTGGCCTCACCAAGGCCCTGTACAACTGTAGCAACACCTCCCTACCCCTGTACTCAAATCCCCTCGCTATGAAGGCCAAGATGCCATTTGCTTTCTTAACCGCCTGCTGTACCTGCATTCTCACCACCCTCTGGGTAAAGCTATAGTACTCTCGCCTCTGAGTCAGAAGGTTGTGGGTTCAAGTCCCACTCCAGGGTCTTGGGCATGTGAATCTAAGTTGGCAGTGCTGCACTGTCTGAGGTGCCGTCTTTCAGATGAGACATTAAACCGAGGCCCTGAATGCCCCCTCAAGTGGACGTATAAGATCCCATGGCCACTATTTCGAAAGAGACCAGGTGAGTTCTTCCCGGTGTCCTGGGCCAATATTTATCCCGCAATCAACAGAACCATAAAACAGATTATCTGGTCATTATCACACTGCTGTTTGTGGGAGCTTGCTGTGCGCAAATTGGCTGCCGCATTTCCCACATGACAACACTGACTGCACTCCAAAAGTATATAGTTGGCTGAAAGTGTTTTGGGACGTCCAGTGGTCGTGAAAGGCGCTATTTAAATGCAAGTCTTTCTATCGTCAAGGTTTCTCCTGAATTGGATTTATTAGTGACTATCTTGTATTGATGGCCCCCTCGTCGTGGTCTTGCCCTCCACAAGTGGAAACCCCTTCTCTACATCATCATCATAGGTAGTCCCTCGGAATCGAGGAAGACTTGCTTCCACTCTTAAAATGAGTCCTTAGGTGGCTGAACAGTCCAATACAGGAATTCCAGTCTGTATCACAGGTGGGACAGACAGTGGTTGAGGGAAGGGGAGGGTGGGACTGGTTTGCCGCACGCTCCTTCCGCTGCCTGCGCTTGATTTCTGCATGCTCTCGGCGACGAGACTCGAGGTGCTCAGCACCCTCCCGGACGCACTTCCTCCACTTAGGCCGCACTGGTCTCTGGCCAGGGACTCCCAGGTGTCGGTGGAGATGTTGCACTTCATGAAGGAGCATTTGAGGGTGACCTTGAAACGTTTCCTCTGCCCAGCTTGGGGCTCGCTTTCCGTGAAGGAGTTCCGAGTCGAGCGCTTGCTTTGGGGAGTCTCGTGTCGGGCGTGCGGACAATGTGGCCCCGCCCAGCGGAGCTGGTCGAGTGTGGTCAGTGCTTCGATGCTGGGGATGTTGGGCCTGGCCGAGGACGCTAACGTTGGTGCGTCTGTCCTCCCAGGGGATTTGTAAGATCTTGCGGAGACATCGTTGGTGGCATTTCTCCAGCGACTTGAGGTGTCTACTGTACATGGTCCATGTCTCTGAGCCATACAGGAGGGCGGGTATTACTACAGCCCTGTAGACCATGAGCTTAGTGGCAGATTTGAGGGACTGATCTTCAAACACTCTCTTCCTCAGGAGGCCAAAATCTACCCCACCCTATCAAAGCCCGTCCGAACCTCAAGGACCGCGATCTAGTCACCACTCTATTTATTTACTTGTGCCTATCTTTTCTGACAGTGGAGGATCTGGAGAGGAATGATGGCTCCCAGGTGAAACCCTACTACATGTCTAAGTCTCTGATGAAGATCTTCAACAAGAAAAACAAGGGCCCCAAAACCGAGGAGAAGAAATAGCATTGCGGCAGATTTTAAACATTTTTATCGCGTCAGATTGAAGGTGGCCGTTTAATGCCTTGTGAGAGGGAGAGAGTTCACAGACGAGCAACGCACACAACACCAGTAGAATCCCTTTTTATGTCGCCTCCGTTCCCTATTGGGTGCAGAATAGTGGCCAACTTGTGGAAAGCATTCATGAATTATATCGGCAATGCAGAACTGCGTACATTCCACTCCCACTGCAACCAACACACGGGATTGCCTCTGCCGTTTTGCATTCCCGATTTATCAGGATTAGTTTTCTCGTTTAAGGCCCCACTTCCGATAAAAGGGGATTCTACAGTGACGGCGTGGAACCTTATTAACCGTGTCTGTGATTCCCCCCATGGTCCACCAGCTGCTGAAAGTAGTGCTTTATGTTAATTACTGCTGGTTGTCCCAGCAATAGTCTGCACTCTCTCTTGCTCTCTCACCAGCCTCAATCAGAGGCCAACGATTATTATTGCACTACAATTATTTCCGGTGCCTTTTGAAGAAGTTACTTTTTAAAAAAAAATGTATGATGAAATGCTACATGTTCTCTCTCTCTCTCTGACATTATTGATCTATCTGTGTTCACTGTTTTTTTTAACAAAAAAGGAAATCTGTTGATTGTTGTGATCCAATTTTCCCACATGTGAGAAGATGAATCTTTAAAACATGCCCCACACAGCACAGCATTGAATGGGTTCCAACACCTCGAACAGCACATTGCGATAGGAATCACTCCAAATCTGAGGCCCCAGACAGCACTGACACTGTCCCTGCTCATCGGGTACGTGTCCTCCTCTCCTTCATTTCTTGCCCCTTTGGCTCTCGCTCCTCTCTTCTCTACCTCTCCTATCTCTCGCTCCTCTCTCTCGCTCTCCTCTCTCACAACTCCCCCTCTCTCTCTCTCACGACCCCCCCTCTCTCTCTCTCACGACCCCCCCTCTCTCTGTCTCTCACGACCCCCCCTCTCTCTGTCTCTCACGACCCCCCCTCTCTCTCTCTCACGACCCCCCCCTCTCTCTCTCTCACGACCCCCCCTCTCTCTCTCTCACGACCCCCCCTCTCTCTCTCTCACGACCCCCCCTCTCTCTCTCTCACGACCCCCCCTCTCTCTCTCTCACGACCCCCCCTCTCTCTCTCTCACGACCCCCCCTCTCTCTCTCTCACGACCCCCCCTCTCTCTCTCTCACGACCCCCCCTCTCTCTCTCTCTCCTCACGACCCCCCCTCTCTCTCTCTCACGACCCCCCCTCTCTCTCTCTCACGACCCCCCCCTCTCTCTCTCTCACGACCCCCCCTCTCTCTCTCTCTCACGACCCCCCCTCTCTCTCTCTCACGACCCCCCCTCTCTCTCTCTCACGACCCCCCCTCTCTCTCTCTCACGACCCCCCCTCTCTCTCTCTCACGACCCCCCCTCTCTCTCTCTCACGACCCCCCCTCTCTCTCTCTCACGACCCCCCCTCTCTCTCTCTCACGACCCCCCCTCTCTCTCTCTCACGACCCCCCCTCTCTCTCTCTCCACGACCCCCCCTCTCTCTCTCTCACGACCCCCCCTCTCTCTCTCTCACGACCCCCCCTCTCTCTCTCTCACGACCCCCCCTCTCTCTCTCTCACGACCCCCCCTCTCTCTCTCTCACGACCCCCCCTCTCTCTCTCTCACGACCCCCCCTCTCTCTCTCTCACGACCCCCCCTCTCTCTCTCTCACGACCCCCCCTCTCTCTCTCTCACGACCCCCCCCTCTCTCTCTCACGACCCCCCCTCTCTCTCTCTCACGACCCCCCCTCTCTCTCTCTCACGACCCCCCCTCTCTCTCTCTCACGACCCCCCCTCTCTCTCTCTCACGACCCCCCCTCTCTCTCTCTCACGACCCCCCTCTCTCTCTCTCACGACCCCCCCTCTCTCTCTCTCACGACCCCCCCTCTCTCTCTCTCACGACCCCCCCTCTCTCTCTCTCACGACCCCCCCTCTCTCTCTCTCACGACCCCCCCTCTCTCTCTCTCACGACCCCCCCTCTCTCTCTCTCACGACCCCCCCTCTCTCTCTCTCTCACGACCCCCCTCTCTCTCTCTCACGACCCCCCCTCTCTCTCTCTCACGACCCCCCCTCTCTCTCTCTCTCACGACCCCCCCTCTCTCTCTCTCACGACCCCCCCTCTCTCTCTCTCACGACCCCCCCTCTCTCTCTCTCTCACGACCCCCCCTCTCTCTCTCTCACGACCCCCCCTCTCTCTCTCTCACGACCCCCCCTCTCTCTCTCTCACGACCCCCCCTCTCTCTCTCTCACGACCCCCCCTCTCTCTCTCTCACGACCCCCCTCTCTCTCTCTCACGACCCCCCTCTCTCTCTCTCACGACCCCCCCTCTCTCTCTCTCACGACCCCCCTCTCTCTCTCTCACGACCCCCCTCTCTCTCTCTCACGACCCCCCCTCTCTCTCTCTCACGACCCCCCCTCTCTCTCTCTCACGACCCCCCCTCTCTCTCTCTCACGACCCCCCCTCTCTCTCTCTCTCTCACGACCCCCCCTCTCTCTCTCTCACGACCCCCCCTCTCTCTCACGAC